>NW_005843323.1:89487-112183 GCF_000455745.1 Alligator sinensis | reverse complement strand
TTGGACTGGGCTGCTGAGGTCAGAGAGGTTATTTAAGGGCCCGGGCCAGGAAGAAGGCAGCCATTAGCCATGCGGTCATCCAGGTGAATCTGAAACTGGCTCTCCCTCATCACCGCATGCTCCAAGAGTGCCCTGCCTCCAGAGGAAACCTCCAACCACCTCTGGATGATGCGAGTGAGTAAGCTACTAGAGATCCAATTAGATATTTAGCTTCAGTAACTCAGATGCGTGTTTAAACAGCTACTTCAGCCACCCTGGTTTGCTCTATGGGATTCCTTTGATATTCCTCTAATATTTCTATATTGCTCTACCTTTTACCCTGTTTCCGCCCTACCCTCTGTAATCAATAAAGTTCTCCTTTGTGACCGGTGTGGGAGACTTATTGAGGGGTGGGTCTAAATTATGCCGAGGAGGCCCCTTAGGTCTGTGGACTAAGGGAGACTTTCCTAGATAGCCCCTGACTTGGGAAGTGCCCCAAGTGCTGGTATTGGGTCTAGTACCTATTGGACGATCAGGCCTGTGTTCTCCAAGGTGCACAGAGCCAGAATTGAGTCCAGAGCCTTGGATGGTGGCAGCGGGAACCCCAGGCTAGCGGGTGTGCTCCAGGGAAGGGGTCGGCCGGATGGGAGGCACCCCAGGGAGGCACTCGGAGCCTGGAAGGTGGTCGGGCACAGGGAGGTGGGTGACTCAATGCAGGAGCGCCCCCTACTGGCCCGCCACATTCACACACAATACTATTTACAGTAGAAACCTGATGTTCTCATCCCCGTTTCCCTGCTCCAAATCCCAGATACCATCACCTTGCTGACTGTTTTATGATGAGAAAAGTCATGCATAAAAATGAGGGTGCAGCCTTCTAAATGTTATTTGTCCGGTCTGCAAGTGCCAGTGACATTTCTGAGTGTGCCGGTGCTCCTGCTAAGACTTAAAGCCGGAGGGTCTTGCCTCTCCACTCAGGGTCAGACTGATCACCATATTTGGGGCCAGAACATTTTTTTATCCCATGGTCAGATTGGTATGGACGTGTGGGGGTTTTTACCTTCCTCTGTAGCAGGGGACATAGCCCTCCACCTGGGATCTCTTGAGCATATATTAACGATCCTTTATAGAAGCAGGACATTGGCTGCCGTGGTGCCCGTGCTTTACCTGCGGCAGGTTAGGGGTTATGTCTTGTGTTGTGTCAGGGTTGATGGTCATTTTTAAAATGAGCTTAGACTATGGATTTGTATGGGATGGTTTGGATAGGAATGACTTTGCCTCAGGCAGGGGGTTGGACTAGATGACCTCCGCAGGTCCCTTCCAGCCCTACTTCTGTATGAGACCATGACTCCCTAGCTACCATCTTTGGAAGCACAGCCTAGTATCTGGATATAGCACTGAGCTCTTTTGTCTTCTGTTGTCTACCTCCTTAACAACTGCAAACGAAAAATAAAGTTGATAATAAGGAAGGAAGAAAACCTAAGATGCAAAATGGATGGGAGATAGGGTTTGACTTAACTGCAAGGACTGCAGACTAAAAAGTGATAATGATAAATCTGCTATAGCAGTAAAACAAATCTGTGACCACCTAGGACTCCACAATTGTTGAAATCATGCATGTTTTTGCAGCAGCGGTATGGAGGTTTCTTGGATATATGATTCCTCCTAATGCAGGGCAGTGTCATTTATTTATTTGTACACACACGCACACTGGAAATTAGCCCTGTGTAACTTCACTGGTCACGTGGTCCGTGACAGTCTACAAAACTTCCAAAAGTCACACTGACATAGCAATAATTTGGAAATATCCCTTTCAGGGCCCATATTGATCGTCACTGTGGGTGGATTATACAGGGGATCTATCTTAATTACCAGAAACTCTCTAGTTGGAATGGCCAGCAATGTAGCAACGATGACACGTAGGGACATCCATTACTCTCCTGGAAAGGTCAATCCAATAGGATGTATGTTTGCATTCAGGTCAAGTGATGGCTATTCCATCACCACGCTCCATTCTCACTGCCCTGTCAGCTCTGTAATGGCTTCACCTCTTCTCTGTACCTCTCACCTCCCCTTCCCCAGTGCTAGACTGATAACCCGAATTAGGGCAGCTGGAGGTAGCAGGGCACGGCTGTATTATCACAGATGATAAACAGTGTCAAAGGCAATTATGGGAGTTACACTGAGGGGAGGCATCCTGAAAAGATGTCCTTTTCTTCTTCATGTAGTAGAAGCAGAGAAAGCGTGGCCTGTGCTGAGGACGAGGAGGGAAGGCGGAAAAGCTATTCCTTAGGTCTCCCTCCAGCTGCCAAACTGGCAATGTTTTCAGAGGCACCTTCACTGAGAACCACGTTTCATTTGAAAATATCTCTGCCATTTAAAAGAGAAGGCAGAGCAGCTTTGCACCAGATGGACTAACCAAAGTGTATAGGGAGAGGGAAGAGAGAGCATGCACACACACGCTTCTTAAAGGTACTTCGTTTCATCAGATGAAGTGAGCTGTAGCCCACAAACACTTGTGCAGTGTGTGTGCATGTGCACATAAATACTTTGATTAGTCTATACGGTACAAATATACCCTGCCTTGATTTCCAACTAACACAGCTAACCATGGCTCACTACCATTTAATCCAACCGGGACAGCTGTGAAGTAGCAGGTGAGAATTAGACAGACTGGAGGGAAGGGTGGATGAGAGGAATAACTGTGGTAGTAAGATTTAAAAAAAAAATAGATTGCACGTTTATATAGATAGATAGAGTTCCTGTGAAACTGGTATCCAGTGATGCCCGTACAATATGTCAATATAAGCCAAGCGAAACCATTATAACTTTCACCTGATTTCATTCAGGGTTAAACCTTACACTGATTTAGCTCATTTATTCCAATATAAAAGTGGGCAAACATAGCAGCTTAAAAGGATGCCTGCTCCCAAGCAGCAAAGTGCCCCTCCCCTTTTAAAAGCAGTAGAAAATTATATCCATCCACAGCCCAAAAGAAAGAATAGATATGAAAAGAAGTGATGCAGACTCTTGCTAGGGATCCCATAGCCTGCAGTGGACTTTCCCCTCTGCTGCTCCAAAGCATCCCCAATGGGTGTTGGAAGGTAGGACTCCCATATTGATGAACATCTCTCCTGGGAGCCAGCAACAGCATCTATGCACATCCAGTTAGCAGGAATAGATTGCCCGAGATGGAGGGGGTGCAACGCTGGTCTCACTCAGAATACAGAAGCACATTAATGCAAGATGGCTTCCTCTCCGAAGTGCTTCTGTTCATAATTATCCCACTGAGAGGCTTTTGGAGAACAGAGGGCGAGGTAAGTCACTTAACACTGCCCCGGGACCTCCTGCGTTCTGCCTTGGAACAGCATAACAAGCCCTGCCATTAGTGTGTTTAATACCTTGGCACTGCTCTGAGGCCTCCATTTGAGAGCTTGGCACGGTTAGAGACAGGTCTGCCTCGTACGTGAGTCCCAGCGTGCCAGCATTGAACCTGGTCATTGCAAATTGGCAAGGACATTCACACAAACCATTTTCCCTTCCACTCCGATTGCCTTCTAGGAGGAAGCATTGATTGCCATTAATCACCAGGCTCTTTCAGCCATTGAGAAGCTGCACGAAGCCCAGCAAACAAGGAAGTGGTGGCTGGCCAGGGGCACCGAACTCACCGTTCCCGGTTGGCAGGCAACGTGCTCTGGAGTGCAGCCACTGGGAAGGTGCATTTGCTGTTCAGTGTTACTCTCACTGACTCTCTGTGATCTGTTTACAGCTCTTGAGTGGAAGATTGATACTTGGGCAGGCTTTCAGAAATAAAAGAAGCCCAGCACCTCCCTCCAGAGCCATGGCTGACAGCTCCTTTCAGACTGGAGGTCACAAACTAACTCCAATGCCCCACCTCTCATGCATCCAGAGAAGACCCCCCTGAGAAACCAGACCCCAAGGTCACTTGTCAGAGTGGCAGCCCATGCTCATGGTTGATTTTCAGTGGGTGGCAGAAACCCAAGTACCTTTAAAAAACTACACCTTATTTCCATACACACATTATTATAAATGACCAATTTACCCGGTCATTTAGATATACATGTCCAGGTAAGCTGGTCAGAAGTGTTAACAGAGCCAGATATTTGGCCTAAGGGCATTATCTCTGCCCCGGTGATCCAAAGGTGATTTGAAGTCACTAGTTTCCCCCTTGAGCACCTGTGGATTGCGCTGCACCTCTGCAATCTGTAAGGGCCAGATCCATCAGCTCTTGAATCAGAGCAGCTGGAGCTGGAGCTATGAAGAATGGTGGTCCTGATTTTGGGGCTGCACACACACAACCTAGGTTTTCTGTGGGAAGAGGGGAAGTTTCAGTTCTTTAGCTAGAAAACTATTTACTTGTAGCAGCATTTACAACAGGCTTAAACAAGAGGGAGAAACTGAAATAATATTCATTTTGCAACTCCACAATATGACTGCGGAGATCATTAAAAAAAAAATTGCTAGCAAATTTGCCTGACCTTAATGCTCAATGAAAAGGAAAGCACCAGGCTGCTCTACATGGGAGCTGTGTTTATACATGACTTCCTTCTAAACAGCATACAGCACAGCCAAATTGGTATGTAAAAACACATCTATCTTTGTTCTATCCAGCCTCTACCATGTTATCAGACTGAACTGACTCCCTTCCCCAGCTCGCTCCCTTTGTAGTCCCAGAAGCAGCCAGGCCATATTCTTAAAGGGCCCTTCGTCAGGGCCTCATTAGTGGTTCCATATGCACCTTTCAAGCTGGGCTCCCCAGCCCAGCTGCAAGCACAAAGTCTGGAGAAAGGTGAATTCCTTTAAGGCTGAATCTTTGCCATTTTCATAGGACTTCTATCCTTGCCCTAGCTAAACTATCTAATAAGGCTTGATTGGGGGGGTTCTCCCAGACAGTCTGTAGCAGTTTGAATATTGAGGTTTTTTAGATTTTATTGTGGAGTCCCAAGAGAAGAACTTGCAGGCTAAGAAACAGAAAAGCCTGTTCTCTAGTAACTGAGTAAGTGGTATTCAGAGCATCCTTATAGGCCTTGATCCTGCAGGTGCTCAGTATCACGACTCCAATCAGTGACAACATATATGAGGCCAGGGATGGCCCTAGGGGGGTGCACTAGTGCATGTGCACTCTGCTTTGATTCCTGCACCCACCCAAAGTTTAAAACCAACTGCCTTGCAGTGACAGCAGCTTTTCTGGTCAGTCAGTGCTGAGGGGGTTGCTTGACTTCATGGCTCATTATCGTCTCCCTGATCCCTTCTAAACTCTTCATTCCACAGGTGTTAACAACCCTCTACTTGTGAATGGTCTTCATGCTCCACCAATCAAGCTATCCTTTCTCCTGCAGTTCTGTTGTCTGTTAGCTGCTCCTAGTAACAAAGCTCTTATTTCACAGCCTTGCAAATTGCTTTTAACTCATTTCAATGACATTATTTTTTTTGCTTCAATCTTCAACTAAATAATACATCCCTAGCCCCCCTAGTACATTAGTAAATCTTCTAGATCATTTTTAACTGGAGAAAAATATGTGGTGTTTTATATGTGATGATGCACCTCACCTTCTAGGTCCCCCTTTTCAAAACTCTTGGTCCATCCATGTCTAAGGTACCCCATTGCAGCTGTTTTTGAAGTGCTCCCATACTAACTTGCTGAGCACCACAGAGAGACATTTATAAAAAATAAAAGGGTATGTCCATCTGGCAGCCCCCAGTTTTGGACCGACCTATCTGCCTTTCAGTGGAGAGCAAGGTCAACGTGTTGCATTTACTGAATGTTTCCACAAGGGATATGTCCAAGCCCGAATGGATGGATGTGAGTGGGTATGTATTTGTGGTTGTGAAGGCAGGGAACCAAAGGTTAGGTCAACCCAAAATAAATACCAGGTTTGTAAAATTTGGGTTTTGATTTGCAGTCCAATTCCTGGAGATGAACAAACCTTTGCTCTCAAACAGAGTGACACTTGTCTATGCTACAACAAACCAAGAAAGTACAAAGTCACCAGGACAGAATACAGCCTCTGATTGTCTCCCATATAGCTTCACTGACCCAAAATGGCAGGTGTCATTGGAAAATGCTAATTTGCTTTAGCTGAAATCTTTCACAGAAATATACCAGTTTTGCTGAAATTTTCATTGGGAATGGTTTCTTTGGTCCAGGCTGGAAAGTCTGGTCAGAAGAGGCGCCCACTCTCATGTAGTCAGTACTTAGGGTACTTAACTTTCAAGTCACTTTCAAGTCTTTACTCTTCCTTAAACACCATGCTATTGATTCTTTTAGGCTCTACCTTTTCCCCTTCTCAACTCCTACCTACTCCAGCTTCACCTGCTTCTTTAGCAAAAAAAAAATATATCTTGTCTTCACCCTGACATGGGATTGGAAACTCATTTCCCACCCACCTCAACTTGCAAGTCTCTTATCCACCAGTCCTCACAACTTTTCGGCAGCAAAAATTGCACATCATATTTTTAACTAGAGAGCCACCACGGGCATGCTGTAACACTTTTAATGACAGCCTCATTTGTAATTGCTTTATTAATATTTATTAAGTGATCACTAGCTGCAGGTACATTCTTTAATAACTTATTTATAAAGCATGCTATAAAACACATTAAAAATACATTCTTTAACAGATAATGCTATAACAAGCTGCCGTAAAGCATACTTCAAAATGCAGATAACAATTGTACCTGAGCTGAGAATGCACTGGAGGCTAGGAAAAAAAGACGAGAGAGAGAGGGAGAGAGATGCTAAATCCAACACTGCTTGAAAACACGTCTTAGAAGCATGAGCAGGTCCAAAGAAGCTAAGCAAGACAAAACTTGAAGGGATGTCATTTAAAGTGCCCCCATTTACATCTGTGAACACAGACAGACAGAGGGGGGCCACACAACAGTCAAAAAATAATCCTGAGATGAGCTGAAATCTTCCATCCCCTACTTTCCACCAGATGTAGGACCATTTACAGTGTTACTCCATCTGAAGTCACTTTTCTCCCAGCAGATTTCTATATAGGCTTCTTCTTGTCCTCATCTCATCTTCATGGCCTGTCCAAACACCTGCTGTATCTTCATTTTCTCATCCCTGCTTGCTCTCCTCTCGATTGTGCTGCCTTTATACCTGGAATCACCCCCTCACATGTCTGCCAACCCTCCCTGCCATGCTCAGGAAAAGGGGAAGACTGGAGAGGTTGTGTATCATCCTTCTCAAAGCCCCCCTAGGAAACCCACAGGCCCTCTGCTTGGGAGACACCTGCCTCACTGCTCCCAAAGCTCTTTGGAAAATGAACTATGCATTTGTACAGCACCAGGTACAATGGGCTCTGGTCCATGACTGGTGCTCCTGAGCACTACAAGAGCAACACCAACAACCAACACGGTTATGGTTCATGAGGCACATGGCACAAATCTGGTTCTGCACCTCCCTGTGTCTTATCCTATTTGATGAGACCGTTCATCTGAAAAGCTTGTTAAAAGAGATTAGCTGTAGCAGCAATTGAAAAAAAAATATTGAGGTATGAAAAATATAGATAGGATGCCGATACTTTGTGGTTTGGGGGGTTCTCATGACGGCGTATTCTAACAGCAGTGTGTAAACTGGAAATTATCTCCAATATAAGACAACAAGCCTTTCAATGAGCACCTCTCAAACACTAAAAAAAGTTAATAGCATGTTAAGCTCACCAAAGCCTTGGTCTAAATTTGACCCACATTAGCAATTGTGTGTGTGTGTTTATGCCTCTATAACGGGCCCTGTAAAATGACAGAGCACTGTTACTTGAGAATTGAACCCAACACCTTTTTATCCCATGGGTGCAACACATCTAAGTTCATTAAGACTTACAAGATGCCTATGCTTACCTCTGAAAAAATGGTCCCCAACAGACCAGATCATTTAAGTGCAACTAAAGTCAAGTGAGTAGCTGTGAAATGATAGAGATGATGCCTGTTTCTTATTATATAGCTTTTCTTTTTAACCTCTTGCATCTAAAGCTGGACATGGAGCCAATTAAATGGGCAATAGCTGGGGTTTTGATTCTCTGTTTGTTTGTTTTGTTTTTGCTTTAGGAGCATTCAGATGCAAAAAAAAATCCTTGATTTTCATTCAAAAGGTTCAAGGTAAGATGAGAAAAGGTTTCATCTTTGGCAAGCCAGTGAAACCTTGAGCTTCATTTATTTTTTAAAAGGTTTTATCAGCCATGAGATTTTTTTCCTTATGCAGGTTTGCACCTGGCATTTGGGTAAGCAAGCACAGTTCCTTTTTTTTTAAAGCTGCTTTATTTATGCAGTGCTGTCATACTTGAAAACTTGGCAAGAGGCACCAAACAGGCAAAGAGGATGAAACAAACTCAGAATTAACTGATGCACTAGAGTCAACTGTAAACTTGAGCCATGGAGATATTTTGGTGTGATAGAAGATTTGACTAATCATAATTTAAGTTTGATTAATCATGAGTAAGTGGTAGAATCTGGACAAGCCCCAGGAAGAATGGAGGTCCAGGTGTTCCACCCAGCCCAGGGTTTTTAACTAATGTAACAAGTCTTGATAGCTGTGGACATAGCCCAGGACTCTCCCGTGCCCTGACATCCTACTCACGGGGCACATCTACATGAGATGCTTAATGTTCAGTAGCCTAATAACACTGTGTAGTAACATGCTGGGCAAAAACCATGCTAATACACTACTGTGCAATAGTATTAGGCTACTGTACAGTAAGCATCACCAAAAACCCATGTGCCATAACTCTAGTTACTGTGTAGTAACTCCAGTTATTGTGCATTTAGTTAGTGCACAAGCAAGTACTAAAATTCACCAAGCAAGTACTAAATTAAATGCGAAGTAACTACTGGGCATTAATGAACATGTAGACGCTCCCACTCAGCCACTAAGAGGCAAAGAACTCAAATCACCCTCATGTACAGGAGAAAATTAAACCTATCCCTGCACATCTCAGTAAGCACTCTAACCATTGGCTATTGGTTAAATGACTACACCCCAAACACTATCCTGGCAGCTGTGTTTTGTGAGAAAGGGCTGATTTAGAGGTCTAAATCTCTCCAGAAGAGAGCTCATGGCTGTGTATTTGGTGTAGATGGAGATGAATCCCCAAACCTTAACTCTCATTAAGAGACAGGGCTTAAAGCATACTGCTAAACACAGTATTACATTAGAGTGACATGCTGGCTGACTCTTCTCACATTTTACAGGGCACCTAACTTAGAGCTGCGGCTCTAAACGGCAAGGTGCATAAAGACTGGGCTTTACAAGGTTGACCGTCGCAGCCTGTCTTTTTGTGAGTCCAGCCCTTACAATGGTAAAAGGCAACTCTAACCATTTAACATCCTCTAGCAGCATCAAGATCAACTTTATTTTGACCAAGTCCAAAATTCTCCTTCTCTCTGTCTCTTGCCAAAGGAAAAGTCAAAAGAAAAAGAGTTAATGTCTTATCTGAAGCAAATGTAGATCAAGGTGAATCATGCAAAACCTTTGCTGAATTTTTTTGTAATTAACTCTGACTCTTTATGACATGTTCTTTAAGAACAAAAGTAGCATAAAAGGGAAAAACCCGCACTTTGCCCAAACTGCGCAGAACGTTCCTGGGAAACAAATGTTAAACTCACAGTTATATTTGCCATGAAATCCCCTTGCCAAGAATTACGCTTAGCTCCGTCAGAGGAAACATCCGTCAGAGACCTACTGCATTGCATCTGAGCAGGGCTAAATTCACATTCCACGCAGTTTGCCAGTGACCCATCAGCTAAAACACAGCAGGGCAAAACATTTGTTGAATAATTTTGAACAAAGCAGGGTTTTCACAGAGAAACACAATCTGTTCTTGAACAGAACCAAGGGCTGAATTGATTAATAAATTGTCTTCTGGGGGAAGTTTGGCTACTCTGAAGCCATCCAGGACACACTCCTGGTCTCCATTTCCTGCTCCCATGATTATTAAACCCTCTCTCTCACCACCTTCTCTCCCTTCCCTCCCCACTCCTGCTGCAAGCTAAAATGGCAAGACTAATTTCATTTCTTTTGCTTTAGTTTGTCTATCTGTGACAACCCTTTTTATGCATTTAATTCATTCTCAATTTCTCATAATCAGGAGAAAGGTGTCCCCTAAGGTTAGGAGAGAGCTTGTCAAAAAGGCAGTGTAAATTTGCAGAGGTAATCACCAGTCTATCTGCTTTCCCCACTGCCCGTGGAACTATTAACTAATATCACTGTCTAATCTTTTTTGTACTTATTTATTTTGCAGCAAGAAACTAGTGTTATAAACACCCCTACTGTCAAAACTTGTCATCCTCATTACCTCAAGGCGGGCTCC
Source organism: Alligator sinensis (assembly GCF_000455745.1). NCBI lineage: Eukaryota > Metazoa > Chordata > Crocodylia > Alligatoridae > Alligator > Alligator sinensis. The sequence goes on along the minus strand of NW_005843323.1, from coordinate 101,870 downwards.
ATCTCAGTTATTCTAATTTCATAGTTTCTCGAATTTACAGCCGCTGGAAATTGAGTACAAAATCCATTATCATTTGTATATTTTAATTATGCAAATGAGGCAGCTCAGCTGCGCTGGCCGGGACCTGCAGGGATGCCTAACTTCAATCTGGGTGATTACAATTTATCCAGTCGAGTCACTTTAATTGTAACAAGCTAATTACATTGTTTCATTTGGCTTTAACAAAAGAAAAGGAGACAGGAAAAGCTTAATGGCAAAGGCCTGGAATTACACTGTTTCTCTTATGTGTGCATGACACTTTCAAATTGAAGCTAGTTAACCCTCCACCTCCGGAGGGGCCCACAGCTCCCGTACTAAGGACGTAAGCGCAAATAGCTCCAGTTACGAGGAACAGGACGGGCCTTGGTTGGACTCGGGAGCAGAATGGGGTGAATATGAGGCCCCCAGTGTTGTAATGGGCCGAATGCAGGTTCATTACCCAACTATTACAACATACAGTTGGATCATTTGGAACAGAATTCATGGACGAGTAGCATACAGATAGGCTGCGAGCTGGTTCTCAGCATAGGGGGGTTCATTCAGTATGCATCATCACATTGCCGTGTATCAGCATGGAGAAACTTTAGAGATATCTTTCAAGATGTATTGCAAGCCAGTCGCCTAACTAGGGAAGCCAGTGCTTACAATACCTGTAGGTACAGAAGGTGGGTACTGGGTAGGTTCCTGTACCTGGGTGCTGGGGTCCGGGTGCCACCAGTTGTTCAGTAACAACCTGATGCAAAGCCCTTTGAAATGAATGGATTGACTCATAATGACTAAAATGAAGTCAGGATCAGGCCCTATTGGCCTAATTAGAGCCATTCACTATTGCTGCTGCCGTCTTGCATTTATAGTGCCTGGCATCCCACGGTACTTTCTAAACAGAGGAATAATTTCACCGCCAAGATGCAGCCTGCTCTGCATTGCAATACAGTTATCATTTAACAACTCACCACAACCATTGAGAGCAGAAAAAGAAGAGCACTTAACCCTGGAAAGCAACAACTGGAAGTGTAGATAGCTAGAACATAATACCTGAATAGGACCTCAGCTTGGCATCTGGGTCTAATAATGCTACAATTGAGAAAAGTACCGGCTTATCAAGTTTCTATCTCCTCTGAAAAAAGTATGACCTGTATTTCCTCCTCTTCTGAGCAATTCATTGAAGTGCCAAATACCTGACTGCCTCCAGCAGACCCTTCAATTCATCAGTTACTTTCTAAGACTCCGAATAAATGTTCAGGACCTGAATTGCATGTGCTAGAGAGGAATAGCATTGCTGCCCACACCTTCACTCTGGTGCTTAATAAAACAAATTACTTCTATGGCACTGGCCATCTGTGAGCCTCCAAACACTTTTTGAGTATGAATGAATGAGTGAAGCTTTACAACCTCCCTGGGAGGCAGCGAAGAGATGTATTAGCACCATGCTTTAACTGGTGGAGCTACGACATGGATTTCAGAGGCAAAACTAGCAGCAGAACCTGGGTCTCCCAAGTCTCAGCCCCAGGCCTGAACAAAGAAAGCCCTTTTCTTCACTTGTCACTTGTCAGTTATTTATTGTGAAGACCTCCCTTTCAGCCAGGTCACATCCCCAGATATGGACATCCGTATGGACCCTCCACGCAGAGAGCTCATTCTTCCCCTATGGGGTGGAGAGAGCTACTTCCACTACTCTGCACACCCCTTTCCCAAGAGGATCCCTGAAGACAACACAGCCTGGGCTGAGGACTTAAGTTCTCCTTCAGGCTTTCTTCACTCAGAGTTGCCTTGTGGTCTTGCCTTGCAGTTGCCAATGGGCGCTCCCAATAGCACAGCTCAGGACTCCAGCCCCTGCTGCCGTGCGGTGCCCAGTCCTCTTTATCAGAGCCTGACTCAAATGACAGAGTGCACAGATCAAACCAGAAGACAAGACGTTAACCTGACCAAGAAGGAAAAAAAATGAATTTGTAGTGCGATATCCATCCACAGAAAATAGCAATGTTCAGCCTAAATCCTTCCCACAGAAAGGACAAGAGAGAGACCATCAGCCTTGTACACTGCCTGTGGCAGAGGCTACTCTTCTGCATGGGGCTGTATTTAACCAGCAGGTTCCAAGAATAGCTCTCTCCACCCACTGCAATAACCACCTGCTGCATTGAGGCCTGAACTGGGGTAGGTATTTGCCCCCCATTCATACCTTGCATGGAACCAGCTCCAGCACCTGAGGCCATCCAGTGGGTCCAGCCATGCCTTGAGCAGTCAGGAAGAGATTTGCACAAGCAAGGGGAATACAGGCACCTACCTGCTTTTTGAAAGATGCCCCCTTGGAGTCCCCATCTGAGTATAACTACCCTAAAACAGTGAGTGTGAGCCTGAGAGAGCACAGCCCTGCCCTGGCAGGTGCCAGCTGAGATAGCCACAGAGGTTTTTTCCCATCCCTAGGTTCTGTGGCTCTCAATGATTACCTCTGACACACAGTGATCAATTAATTTTCTTTGACACACTTACACAGAGCTCTGAGGCTATTCCAGGGGCTTGTTTTATTCAGCACAGAGTCTCTGGCTAGAGAGCAGCCAGTTTGGAAGAGAGAAAGGAAAGCAGTCCAAGAAGGCGGGTGCCTTTGGACACGTGAGCAGATGCTCGTGGAAGGGAAGAACAGGCTGGGCTCACGTTTTCCCAGGGCGAATGTTCACAGGGTCCCATTCAATAAAGCAGCAGTAACCACCATCTCGCTGCACTCCCTCAGCAGCTACCAAATGATGGCACGGAAAGGAAATTGAACACATCAAACACATTAAACACAGGCACAGATGCCTTCGTGCCCAGCGCCCTTCTCTGAGGAGAGGAAGAGCCTTCTATTAATTTGTTTTTCCTATTGTTCCTTTAGAAAATGCATTCATTTATGACTAAAAAGGGGAGGGGGGAAGAGAGAAAGGAATGACAGAAAGGAACGATGTTGCTGGAGTTTCAAGCTTCTGGAAACAGGCTTCCTTATTTGTTGTTATGCAGGTCAGAGCCCCTGGATCTGATTCCCTGCCCATGCCAGGGGCTGCCTTGCCCCCTTATGCTCCCTGTGGCCCTCTGCCAGCCCCCTCTCTTGTGAGGGCTCCCTGCAACTCCCCTCGCACTCCTTCTTGCCAAGGACTCTAAGTGCCCCTAGCAGAAGCCAGGGTCCCCCCATCTCTCCTTTGCCAGACACTGTGTGTGTGACTGCCCTGACTCTTCCCATGTCAGGACCCCATTTTTCCTGTCCTGGGAGCCTGTGTGCACCCCCATTTTCCTTTCTGCCCTCTGTTCCCATGTGGTAGGGGCCCTGTGTGCTCCTCTGACCTACTTCTATTACGGGCTTCAAGTGCTCCTGTTCAATGGTCCCTCATTCTCCCCCAAGGTAAGGAGCCTGGGTGACCCCCAACCCCTTTCCTCTAATCCCCCCACCTGGATCTACCTCTGGTATGGTGCAGCCACACTCTCTGACCTCTCCACTTCCTACTCCTCCTTTCCACTCTGAGAGTCTGAGCCTGACCTGCACCCAAAGTCCCTTGTGCACTCATTCAGAAGGTCATCCTGGAGCCTTCTCCTCCTCAACTGGTTCAGGGTCCACTCTGCAGGACTTGTCCTCCTCCTCTGCAAGACTTCTCCTCCTCAACTGGTTCAGGGCCCTCTCTGCAAGAGCACTTGCCTGACCCACACCCAAAGTCCCTTGTGCACTCATTCAGAAGGTCATCCTGGAGCCTTCTCCTCCTCATCCGGTTCAGGGTCCTCTCTACACCAGTTAGGGTGGCTACTCCTGTGCAGAGGAGATAGAAGGGCCTGTTGAGGCAATGAGAGACTATGTTGGTTCTCCCCCAACCCAGCCTTACACAATGAGAGAAAAGATCCCTCCCCTCCCCTGTTTCTATGTTTTGTATTGCAACAAGGCCACTGGTTCATGCTTTTATCCACATTGTATGTTCTTATTCCAGCAATGTGTGTTGGTCTATTCAGGAGCTAGTGCTAACCACACTGCCAGCCTGAAGACACTTTCACCTGAAGAAGGACACTTTTTCCTGAAGTGTCTAAAGGCACTGACTGAAGAAGGCTTTTCCTGTGTGAAAAGTCCTCAAGCACTAGCCTAGAGCCAGGGAAAATTTGAGCAAGCATTAGCAGGATGCTGTGCCAGGAGCTAGAAGTTCCCCTAATGGCAGAACTGGCAACATCAGAACCCCTGAGAAGTGAGGGAGGCACTTTCCCTTGCCTTCACCATCTGGACTAGGGACAGAAGTTACACGTAACCTGTTTAAGTCATCAGAAACTGGTCTAAACCTGTAATAGAACAAAAGCTCAGTGCACATAAACCGGTTTCAAAATGACTGAAACTGGTTTAAGATAAACCTGGTTGAATGTAGTACCAGACTTAACTGATTTGGGTCAAACTGGTTTATGAAACTTCTGTCCCAGACCCCTTCATGGTTCAAGTTAAATCACAGTCCCCCAGCATCACAGCATGCTTTCCAGCCCTGGGCTGGGCTATGCTGTCTGCTCCAGCAGAGAAGGGCTGGGGTGGGGGGAGGCATGGACTGCCCCCCCACCCCACCCCTCGGCAAGCCCTGGCTAGGGTCTGGGGCCAGGGAGAGGGGTTAAAGCCACCTTCCCCAGAGTACAGATTTGCCCTGCTGCTAAACTTACTGAAACTTACAATTGGCTGTAACTGTGAACTACAAATCCCAGAGATACCTGGAAGTAGGAAGAGGAAGTGATAAGCAATCCTGCAGAGTCCTGCTGCTGTGATTCTGGACGGCAAATCCCAGAGACCTCAGGGGCAGCAGGAAGAGGAAACAAATACAAAGCCCATGCTGGCTACATGCTACAGAGCTGTGCTCTAGCACTCCCCAGCTTCTGACCTGAGCCACTGCAGGCCTGTGGCTGCATTTCCTGAATCAAAAGTAAATGTCTGTCCAGTTGTTTCTCAGTTTAATCTCTGCAGCTTCGACTAACCTGCAAAGACTGAATTGATTCAGCCTCGGGCTTTTTGACTGTCTGTACTTAGCCCTGAACACCATGAACAGAGAGAACTAGGAAAGCTAATGAAATTAGCTTGACCGTAATCCCTGGGAAGATTCTGGAGAAAATTATCAAAGGGACCCTTCTTGATAAGCTGGCTGATAGCAACATCCTAAGGGACAGTCAGCATGGGTTTGTCATGGGTAGGTCTTGCCTGACCAATCTCATCTCCTCCTATGACCAGGTGACATATCACCTGGACAAGGGAGAAGAGATTGACATTATATATCTGGACTTTAAAAAAGCCTTTGATATGGTGTCCCAGGATCTCCTCATGGAAAAATTGGCCAACTGTGGCCTCAGCTACACCACAGTCTGATGGCTAGGAAATTGGCTCTGAGGTCAGACCCAGAGAGTAGTGGTCAATGGAAGCAAATCATTATGGCGCTCCATGACCAGTGGTGTCCCCCAAGGCTCTGTCCTTGGACCAGTTCTCTTTAACATCTTTATCAACGATGTGGACATTGGTGTCAAAAATGCACTGGCCAAGTTCGCTGATAACACTAAACTTTGGGGTACAGCGTCCACCCCTGAGGATAGGCTGGTGATCCAGGCTGACTTGGACAAGCTTAGTAAGTGGGCAGATATAAACATGATGACGTTCAATACCGACAAATGCAAGGTACTCCACCTCGGGGAAAAAAACCCCGCAGCACACTTATAGGCTCAGCAGTGCTACGCTCGCTAGCACCACAGCTGAAAGAGACTTGGGGGTCATGATTGACCACAAGATGAACATGAACCACCAATGTGATGTCGCAGCTGGTAAAGCAAACAAAACCCTGGCTTGCATCCATAGATGCTTCTCAAGTAAATCTCAGCATGTCATCCTCCTGCTGTACTTGGCCTTGGTGAGGCCGCAGCTGGAGTACTGCATCCAGTTCTGGGCTCCACAATTCAAGAAGGATGTTGAGAAGCTTGAGAGAGTCCAGAGAAGAGCCACGTGCATGATCAGAGGGCAAGAGAAGAGACCTTATGAAGAGAGGCTGAGAGGTGTGGGACTCTTCAGCCTGGAAAAGCGCAGGCTCAGGGGTGACTTGGTGGCTGCCTATAAGTACATCAGGGTGTGCATCAGGACCTGGGGGAACGTCTGTTCACCAGAGCACCCCAAGGGATAACAAGGACCAACACTCATAAACTCCCCCAAGACCATTTTAAGCTGGACATAAGGAAAAACTTCTTTACTGTCTGAGCCCCCAAGGCCTGGAATAGACTCCCTCCAGATGTGGTGCAGGCACCTACTCTGGACTCATTCAAGAAACAATTGGATGTCTATCTTGCTGGGATCCTTTGACCCTAGCTGACTGCCTGCCCTTGGGGCAGGGGGCTGGGCTTGATGATCTTCAAGGTCCCTTCCAGCCTTAATGTCTACGAAATCTATTAAATTAGCCTTCAGGTGGTGGTTTCACTCAGAGCAGCCCCAGGCACTTGAAGCCCAGGAATACTCTAATGCTAGTAATGGTATAACCCCAAGACAGGGCATGGGTGCAACAACGACAGACAGGAAAGTTAATGCGAATAGGTGCGAGTTCTGACTTGCTAGGAATTCATCATCTGTCTCATTCCACTAAATATCTTCCATAATGATAACTCTAATGGTCAGAACCAAGATATCCCTCCCCCTTCCTACAGCAGTGTCCGGTATAGTCCATGGAAGACTGTCCTCTTTGTATCGAGGAATTGATGATGATGGCAATAATGATGAGGGGACACAGGAGCATTTTTCATCAGACAACAAAGATGGTGTCCACCACTGAACAGGCTGCAGCTCTGACCCCTGCTCTGCTGCCACTTCCTCACCAGGCTGTTCCCTGAGCCCATACCTGATTAAATCCTGGGGAAATACCATCCTCCCCACAAGCACCTAGGCCCCTCACCCCACGTCAGGGTAGGGGCCAGTGATTCCACCATCTTTAATGCTGTCTTGGTCCCCTCTGCCTCCAGCCTACAGATATGCCTTCACTGCAGGGACTAAAGACACAGCTGAGTTAGCTTTAAGTTACTTATCTCAGGTACTAGCACTGTAGCTATCACAGCACAGAGCTCAGCTCAGTCTGCTAAGCTTGTCCAAGCAGTTGGGTAAATACTTGGGTAGGTAGCTCAAATTGAGCTCCATGCTACTGCAGCTAAATTGATAATGCCTAAATATAGGGAGCTGCTGGACTTGCAATTCTCATTCTTTGCCATGTGTTAAGTGCCCAGTCAGCCCCATATCCACCAGCCTCTCTGAGGAATGTTCATGCTAGTCCCCAAAATGCTTCTCCCCCAAAACATGCTCCTTCCTGTATTCAGACCTGAGGTTAACGAGAACCTTGGCTGCTCCTTTACACAACTGGGGAAAAGTTGGGATAGCATCTTATAAGGCCATTGGCTACCCCAAGCTGATCTGTGTCTCTGTGGTATAAAGGAGAAAATGTCAACCTGGTAGTTAGCTTTCCATGCACAGGAGACAAGCAGGGAATGAGGAGGCTGAAGAGGCTGAATGCCCAGGCCCAGGGAATAGCTAGGATAGCACTGGAGGATATCAAGATACAAGCTCTGCTGCCCAGATTTTCTCTGCATCTTCATTGCAAAGAAAGATCACAACCCAACTCTGAGAAAAACATCCCTACAGAAAGATGAATTTTAAGGCCTTGCAAGCTCAGCCTAAAATAAGTATACATGTTAAAACCTTGGAGAATTAAAAAACCCAAAATGTGAGCATCTTCCTCTCCAAGTTCGCTCTTGTAGGATTGGACCTTGGTTCAGAAGTCTTTCCACCCTCTTCAGTGGGCATTTGCATTAGTTTTCCATGTTTGAGAGTATGATGAGGAGCTCTGACTGAAGCCAATGGGAGCTTAGCACATAACTGCATGAGATTTGAGCTGCACCCTCACTAAGAGTTTACCTATATCCTGTATTATAGATGATACTGTATATAATCACACTCCTATTCTCCAGCTACTAGAGTGAAACTACCAAGTCATTCCTCACGGGCTCCCATCAGATGTTAACACAATAGCATCCACTATGGTTTTTTAATACATTTTGCTATTTCACACAATACAACCGCTGACTTAGAAGACGCATTTAGCTATAGATCTCTAATGCTACAGGAATAAAACGCCTGGAGAAATAAATAATAAGAAGCCCTTTTATAGCTCTTTAAATTGGTAGATCTCAGATTAATTGAAATTATATGCTTTATATGCCTGCTCATCCCCAGGATAAAGATTAAAATGGAGAATTCTCATTTGTGGCTGACTAGATGAGAATATAAGGTGGGATTTTCCAAAAAGCCCAAGGCCCAGAGTTTTAAAAGGTATTTAGGCACTGCTTTGCTCAGCATTGCAAGGCCTGGGTGAGGTAGACAGCTAAATCCCGTTTTCAAGTGATTTAGGCACTTAGGACCCTAAGTCCCATTGATTTTCAGCTTAATGCTCCAGGTCATCAAGAAAGATATTGAACAGTACCAGATGCAAACAGGTCTGGGGGGAACTTGATTCCTCATCCTAGCTGGATGCTGAGCCATTGACACTGCGTGTGCATGATTACCTACCAGCTATGCAGCCTCCACATTGGTCTAATAAAAGATATCAAATTCACCCAAGGAACCTTGTCATCTAGACCCGTGATTCTCAACCTGGGTGCTGGCATCTGGGTGCCACCAGATCTTTTGAAGGGTGTCCCGAAGTGTGAGGAGGTAAGCAGATAAGCACAAGCTTGTCCCTGTCTGACTGAATCCCCAACCCATGTACAAGGAGGTAATATATGAATTAGTTTGTGAAACTGGGTGCCACTTGATTCACAAACTTTATGGAGGGAGCCTTCAATCCAACAAGTGGTGCCTTTTGGTGCCAAAAAAAGGTTGAGAACCACTGAGCTACCACGTGCCTTTAGCTGACTTACAAGAATGCTGTAGCAAGCAGTGCCAAAACATGGCTAGAGCTGACTTACATTACAGTGTCCCCCCTTCCACAAAGCCAGTCCCCTGGTCATGGAGCATCCCATTCCAAAAACAAGCCCAAACAAAACATTTTGACTTGTTCAAAAAACAGGTTTTCATTTCCTTCCCCCGTTCCTTTCTGACTGAAACTACTCACCTAATCTGACGCAAAGTCAAACAGTTTGCATTGCCCAGAAATTGCATTTGTGATGACTAAATCACTTGTTCAAAAAAAAAGCTTCCCATCTCTACCTTAAACACATCACAGCATGGCCTTGCATTAGTCATGTAACCCATGCTTGCCACTATTCACTTCACCTATACCAGTACCCTCAGCCATACCTGCATCTCCTCACATTTTGTCCCCGACAGGATACATCAAGAGATGCAAGAGAGAGGACTTGATGATATGGATACCAGAGAGAAGCTATAGCTGAGATGCACTGAGCAGCTACACTCCTTCGGAAAGCACTGGGCTTATATCCGGAGGCCTGTCTGTCATCATGCAGTCAGTCCGGTAATCAGATCTAGCTGGACCCAGCCCGATGGCTCCTAGCCAGCCCTTAACCTTAACAAGGTTTCTCTTCCTCCTCTTCTGTGATATGTATTCTGAGTCCACCTTACACCCAGGCCCTCAGGGAACTCAGTGGAGAGGGGACAAGGATAGCAGCCATGGCTAATGCAGCTTTATGAGATAGTCTTAATATCACTGTGGCATGGATTTTTATCTGACTTTAAAAACTCAGCTGTGTTAACCAGTATGACACTGTGATAATGCCTCACATCCCCAGACAGGCATCAAAACCAATAACCCAAACTGCAAGGAGCCTACAATCTGAATAAAGCTTGATGTTAGCTTTCATAGATTCATAGATATTAGGGCCAAAAGGGACCTCAGCAGATCATCAAGTCCAACCCCCTGCCCCAGATAGGAAAGAGCGCTAGGGGTCAGACAACCCTGGCCAGGTGCTTGTCCAGTCTCCTCTTAAAGACCAGCCCCCGAGGTAGGGGACAGCACCACCTCCCTTGGAAGTCCATTCCAGATGGTGCCAGGGCAATAGTACATGCCCTGGCACCATCATACAGATAACTTGGTGTCCGTACAAGTGTAAGAGGATGCTGTTCGCATACACAGCAGCTCGTTTGCAGCCAGCATAATGCTATTTTGACTGGTACCATTTCATATTCAGGTTACAGGAAATAGAGCCACCATGTATATGTATAGCAGTCCAGACTGCTTTCATTATTACAGACTGTTGAATCACACTAGGGCATCTTGTCTCCCAGCCATCAGTGCATTTAATTTGTTAATCCCATGGATGGCACTTGAATGAAACTGGTGTGATCTGCCCCAATGTAGCTTCCTCTGTTTGACACAAGAGACAACTACCACAGAGCAATTCGCTCCCTTCCACCAGGCAAGACTGTGTAAATTGTCTGTCTGTCCATACCCATAGGTTTTCAAGCTTCTGTTGTAAGCATGATTTGTCTTGATTTAATTTTTCTAGTGCCACAATAACAGAAAAGTGAGGTGTACACTTCTATTGTTTTCAGATCCATTCAGTGAATACTTCCACCCCCAACATGAAAACAAAATGTTAGATAATTATTCATGCAAGTATGTATGTGTAGTATACCCACTACTATCCATACATCAAGTTGCACTGGTTCACTTCTATATCTTTATAATAAGCCATAGCTCATCATGTGTCGGCACTGCTTTATTTTATTTTCTGTCTGATGATGCCTCACTGTTGCTACTCATGTAAGGCATTAACTAGTATTATCAACAATTATGACTAATTTTAGTTTAAAAAAAATAATAAATATGATGTAATTACTGGGCAGAAAAGTATAGAAGTGGCTAAGAGGTACATATATTTGACTCCCAAAATTATCCTTCCAGCTAATTTAATGCCATTTTTTTAATATGAAATAAAGTATTCCAACAGTAACCAAACATTGTTTTGCAGCTGCCCTCTACTCTTGTATTTGGATAGCAGTAGTGATTAGTTTATCCTGTATTATTCAAACAGCATCTGGCATCCACACCACAGTGACAACAGGTATTTCACATACATAGTTAAACAGACAAGCAGAAAACACCAAATAATTGAATTTACAAGTTAATGCCAACTGACTCTTACTTCTGTATATACAGTATTGTCAGAAGTAGAAAGTTTTCAGTCTGGGGCTTTGTGGGGAGAAGTCAGTGGTTTTGTGTACTTCTTAATTGATGATAGTTATAGTTTGATAATGAACATAACAACTTTGCTCTTTCTTACATTTTTATACCACAATATATGATCTAGATTCAAGGGAAATGTATAGGATATATCCACTGAGACTTATATATGTAACTCTGTTCTGATTAAGATAATATAAATTCCTCTAAGGAAACAGGACCTCATTGCTACTGCATCATCTCATCCCAAAAACTATCCAGTCATAAGAAATAAGACTTTAAGCTTATTATTGTTGAACATTTCTTTTTATTTTTATAAACCTCTCCCTGGGAATACAAATAGAGTCTTCTGATTAGTAAAAGGGAGATAAAAATCCCTTGTAGCAGGGCCAAGCCTGCCATACAATAGATGGAGCGATGTTAATAATTCAATAGGATCATTTTGTAATGCGCTGACCCCTGAGCATTGCTCATCATTCACTCTGATACTTTCTCTCTCTCATCGAGTCTGGGTAGGCCTCCAGATCAGTGTACACATCGTTAATGACCTTTTATGAGAATTAACTGATAGAAAAGCATCAACTACATATCTCCTGCATTTTTTAAAAAGCAGCAACATACTTTATCTATTTGTTTGCCCACACGGGTTAGTTTTGTAAAAACAATTGCAATGATTTAAACCGTTGGTTATGGAAATGGCTATTGAGCTGCCAGGTAGAGTTTTCTGCCCTATTCATGGAAAGCATTAGCCGTTGTCAAAAAGGGAGGGTTTAATACTGTTAAACCGGTAGGAGAAGCTAATTATGGCAACTATGTGGCAAGAAGGATTGTGGGTGGACAAACAGAGATGGATGGGGAGATGGATGGACGGATCAGAAATCCATCAACCAGCTAAATCATCTAAGACAGCTAACTTCAAATCTTCCAGGCACAGGACTTTCCCTCCCCCCAAGAGGTTGTCATGAATTGTTCATATTGTGCCGGTACCTACGAACTACAGCAAGGGACCCGAACTTTCCTGGGTCAGATGCTGTACAAACACGAAACAAAAAGGTAGACTCTGCCCCAATGAGCTTTCAATCTGAGTATCACAGATTTATGCAAAACAACAGTCATGAGTTCACCAAAAAGAAAATAGCACATTTCTGCTGAAGCTCCCCCTAAACTGACATAGACCCTGATGGCTGCAAAAGGGATGGCTCTTGAATTAAT
>NW_005843323.1:86664-89456 GCF_000455745.1 Alligator sinensis | reverse complement strand
TCTTTCCCACTTGGACCAATTTGTTTGCACAACTTAAAGGCTCATAATAAGAATAACACCACGTCATATACTCCTATAGCACCTTCTACCACAGGGTATAGGCCCTTTGTAAGAGTTAATTAGTACTTCAGTAACAGAGACAGAAATAGAGCAGTGTTTCTGTTTCACCAGAGGGAACATTTGTGCAGAGAAAAAACAACACGTTCTCCAAGACGATAGTGCCTTCGACTGGGCTCCAAAAGCTTGCATGAAAAAGCCAGTCACATTGAGGGAGTGCCGTGCACAGTATGCCATATCTAGACAGATCCAGAAAGCAAACTGATAGAAAGCTAGACAGACCTCAAGTACAGAATCACCCACAGGTCAACAGATCTGTTATCCAGTTATTTTAAACAAAAAGTCAAACACATACTCCTAACCTTCGAGGATAAGTTAAAATCCTGCCATTAGGCAGAGGAAACCCATTGGGTGACATCTAGTAGAGAATGACAGCAGTTGCTTGCTGGCTTAAGCACAAGTTGAGCAAGAAGTCATGCAGGGCCCATTGATTTGGGGAGCTGTGCCTCCTTTGAAGCTCACAGACTAGTCCCTATGCTCCATCCTGGCAAAGGGCCAGAGGGGAATTGTCTGAGTCTCCCCTCCTGAGCAACCCTGAGGAAAGCTACCATGGGGCATCAGCAGACATAGCCTTCTTCTGTAGCTATGATCCTTTCCCTTTCCAACAAATCTTAGGGTAGCATATGAGGTGGCTGCAAACCTCAAAAGTACCGTGCTCAAGTCATGAGGACTGGATAATCCCCATCCCAGGATTTGCAAACATTGGTACATGAAAACGCAGGTCTGGCAGGGATGCTTTGTACTGAATCTATTGGTTCAGGGATGCTTCTCTGTAACTTGGAGAAGAGCAAATGTAGGGCCTGTATTTAAGAAGGGTGGAAAAAGCGATGCAAGCAATTAGCGACCCCTTGGTCTGACCTTAACAGTGTCCAAGGCTTCAAACACATGTTGAAGCAAGGAATTATTAAGCATATTACTGTTAATGAAAAATGGGCTGAAAGGCAATGATAGTTTTTCAAAGGTGGTTCAGACCAGGCTAACTGGATATCATTCTTTAATAAGACAGCTCACAGAAGATGCTGTTTTTTAAATATATCTCTTGTGGCTTCTGTTACAGTAGAAAAGGGACAGTCTCCGAACGGGAAACATTTCTGCTTCGGCAGCTCCCTCCTGCTTCGGCAGCTCCTGGCAAAGTGCTCAGTATCACTGGGCACACAGTACATGAGGAACACTACACCAAGCCCTTAGGCCCTGGACAGAGGTAAAGAGCTCATCGGAAAGGGAGCGGATCTCAGATCAAAGTCCAAATGTATCTTATGAAAAAATAATGCGCTGTGCAGAATGAAATGAAAGGTCTCAGTGAATGTAGGATCTGTCCCTGAGCTGTTCTAATAGGGAAGGGTAAATATAGCAGTCAAATGGACTATTAAATACTTGAGAGAGATTCCTGCTCATCTGGGGACTGCACCTTTTCAAAAACAAGCACCATATTTTCAACAGTGTTTAGGTACATGAAGACGTAGACCGGTGCACAGCAGGATCTTCACCTACACCTCAGCTTGCAAGGTGCCCACCTGTTATTAAAATCAATGGACCACTGTTGAAAATCCCTCCCTCTATAGGGACCGTAACGTGTTTACAAATCTCGTCCAGGCATCAATGTAAGCAGCATGTTTTGAAAAGCGCTGAGTGCCCAGGAACTCCAGTGAAATGTTGGCATTCTGCTCTTAAATCCATATTTCATCCCATTTTCCTAAACATGAAAATGGGATGAAACATGGATTTAGGAGCAGAAGCTTATGCAGCAGTTTTCATTTGTTCATTTGGGGTGGGGGTTTGTTGTTGGTTTTTAAATTTTGGGCCCAGTTATAAAGCAAATAAATATAACCCAAACCAAACCCAAGATCCAAAGTTGTTGCTCCTGAGTGGAAGTGCAGAAGTGATTTAGGAGCATAAATCCTACTGAAAGTTGGAAACTTTCAATGGGGATGTGTGCTTTTAAGGTGTTTTAGGTGCCGTTGAAAGTTTAGACTATGCATCATGTGAGTTACAGAAGGGGCCTCAATTATGATCAAGTCTCTTTAGTGCTGGCCCTGCACAAAGCCAGCGTAGGAGACGATCTCTGCCCCCAAAGACTCTAACACGTAAACAGGTGAAACCGAAAGGAAACGCTGTTGTCCCCAAGCTATGGAGAGGGAGCAGAGGCTCTGAGAAATCAAGGGGATGGCTCCTCTGGCAAATTATCGTGGGTAAAAATAGGGCCTGAACACACAGTGCAGTAGATGCTCCATGATAGCCCATGTGTCCATTTCTACTTTGCAGCGCATGTGATGTAGCCTGCCCCTGAGGGACCGGAGGGCAGGCTGCCTTGCATTTCACCATGACATAAGGACTTACACACAGGCAGCGATTGTGGCATGGCTGTTGCTCTATAAACTCACAACAGGCAGCGATTGTGGCATGGCTGTTGCTCTTTAAATTCACCCCCTCTCTGGCCTCAGAAGTAGCTTTCTGGGTAGCCATATCCTCAGGGAGGGATTCTCCCCTCCACTACAGCCCTTCTTCAGGCTTGCAATGACACAGAAAGGAAGGGAAGAGCTCTGTGGTGTACAAGCTTTGCTCAGGGTGGTTTATACTGCCATGCAACACCTCTGCAACAGACACCAGCTGAGCTGGGGCAGGAAAGGTATAGCGGAGGTGGAAGGGAGAACAGCTGCATTGCAGCAATGCTACAC
>NW_005843323.1:67045-86654 GCF_000455745.1 Alligator sinensis | reverse complement strand
CCTTGGGTAGCCCTGCAAGGCCTCAGTGCCACCACACCAGCCCAGAACTGGAGGGGTACGGTGGTGACTCAAAGCCACCTTAACTCTTCTGTGTTGTGGACTGTAAGCTTCCCACCTTCCCTGGTGCAGGGAAGGTCCCACGGGAAGCCTGTAGTGGAGTTGGTTAAATAAGTGTCTTGTGGGCAAGTGTCCACTTCTACTCTGTTTTGCCAGCAGCTTCTCGGAAGGAGGAAGCCTTTGTAGATTCATCAAATACCCTCTACCACTAGAAGGTCATCTGGATTTCCAGTGAACGTCCATGTTGTAGTGAACTTCAGTGCACTTGCAAGATAGTCCCATGGGGCAAAGCAGGAAGTTCAGTCTGGCTTCTTGTCCTCCTTGTTCCCAGTGAAACAGCAAGGGCCAGGTGAACCCTCCTGATCAGGAATGAATGGGAAGCTCAGCCAGCTCAGATCACCAGGCTCTTTTCAAATTCAAGGGTCTGGGATCCCAATTGAATTGGTTCTAACACCACAAACTAAAGTGAGGACTCATGTTCAGTAGAGAAGTGTCCGAGTTGCCAGTTTGGGATCTGGGTTTGAAACCCCCTCAAGTTGAGGTGTCCTGGGTGTGTTCAAGTACAGAAGCTTTAGGTTCAGTCCATCATGAAGATAGAAGACATTTGCAAAGTTCAGATCTGCATCTAGGTACAAGTGTAAAACACTCTGAATTTCATCACCTCCTCCCCACACCCTGCAAAGCTTACTGAGGTTCAGATCTGGGATTGGTTGGGTTCATTTCTATTTATGAAGTGAACTTGAAAGGGAGGAGACAACCTTGCATCTCCCAGAGAGTCCCTAGCTCCCACCAGGATCCCTCTGCTGCCCATTTCCCCAGTCAGAAAAATGCTCCTTATTCAAAAGAGATATGATTAAGTTGCACCAGGGGATGTTGAGGTTAAATATTAGGAAAAAAACTTTCACATGAGGATGGTAGTAAAGCACTGGAATAGGCTACCCAGTGCGACTGTGGATTCTCCATCCTTGGAGGTTTTTAAGACTTGGGTAGACAAAGTCTTGCCTGGGATAATCTAGTTGGGGATGGTCTTACTTTGAGCAGGGGGTTGGACTAGATGTGACCTCCTGAGGTCCCTTCCAACCCTCGTGATCTCTGATTCTGTGATTCAATGACAGGCAGAGTTTGTATTGCCCTGCCAGCCTGTAAGACACACTTGCTGTGACACCAGTCCTCCCACAGTGGAGGAAGCTACAGGTACCAACTTGGAGGAGACTTGCAACTTAATGAAAAAACAAGTCAGAAAGACACAGATTTTTTCCCACCCCCGTTACCCAGTTCTCGCCCTTCACTGAAACCTGAGCTCATGATTGGCCAAATTCAAAGAAGCTAACCCCCTATGAGCAAATTCTTGACACACAACACAACTTTTCAAGAGTTCTCTATTTCCTTGGAACTTCAGATGATTCCAAAGCCCTTTGCTTGATTTTTCCCTTATGTTTTTGAACAACAATGCCCTCCATTTAGAGCCTGTGTTCATGCCAAGCAACTTGCATGCCATGATCATGGATATCAAAGGGTGTTTATACATGTGCTCTGGGAGTGGGGGGAAAATGCACATTAGCCTGTCTTAATGTGCATTAACTAAAGAGCATGGGACACATCTACACATGCACTTTAATGCACAGTAGCCTATTCTACTGTACATTGAAGTGGAGTGTAAAAACTGTGCTAATACGCTAATGTGCAGAGAATAGGCTACTGCACTTTAGGCATCTCCTAAAAAGTGTGCACTTGCACTACTGTGCATTAGTGCAGTCTAATGTGCACTTATTTAATACCTCATATTGGAGGTATTAAATTTTGTGTGCATTAGGAAAAGAACATTAATGCACTTGTAGATGCGCCCATAGTTTTTAAGTGACGCTTAATGTGCATTAGCCTATTCTAATGCGCATTAACTAAAAAGCACGGTTTTTAGTGATGCTTTAATGCGCATTCAAATAAATGAACGTGCATTAAAGTGCACATGTAGACATGCCCAAAGAAAACAAAGTTTCCCTTACATAGGGCTGTGTTTTAAATGGCAGGCTGCATACCCCTCCAATGTATCATCATTTTCATATATTCTTATATAAGTAATACAAATCAGCCCAGTCAATTAATCAATCTGTAATTAGGAACTGACATGAACATTTACTACCATCAGGCATAATTTATATGATTACAGATGATTAAATAAAATGTAATTGAGTGAACAGGCAATTTGTTAAGCACATGTAAATTCAGCCATACCACCCCAGGCTGTGATCTTGTCAGAACTGAACAGGGTCAGGAAGGGTCAGGATCTGGATGAGGGACCTCCAGGGAAAAGCCCAGGTGTTGCAGGAAGTGGTGCTAGCAATTTGCTAGGTAGAGCTTTCCTTGCTGAGTCAGTGTCTGGACAGACGTGTTTCCTTGCGTGCTCTGGGATGACCGAGAACAAGCTTTCCTTCGGATAATGCTTGACAGCTTCTCATGCTTACTCTAGGGCAGCTCTTAGAAAGTTTGGGGTGAGGATTCATCTCCTAGGCTTGCCTTAAATTTATTGCACCTGGAATAGTTAGCAAGCTGGACACCTGGATGCAGCACTATTCCCTAGTCTGTGGATAGCTGGCAGTGGCTGGATACATGCAGGTTCTGGAAATACGCAGACGTGTGGTTCTGGCTCTTTTCCTTGTTTCCAGCTGATTCTACAAGTGGCAGCATGTTGATGTCAGAAACAAAGATGAGCAGCTGGCCACGGGAGAGGTCGCAGGGCCCTTAGGCCCTGACCCCAAGCCCACTGACGTCCGTGGAGGAAGCTCCACGGGAATCTGCCGACTGGAGCATTGTGGAGCGTCTTTACTGGGTCAGGCCAGAATCCAAATAACCCAAAGCTTGCTTTCAAGGCATGTGCCTCTGCCAGCTGAGGTTTGGTCTTAGGGTCAGGGATCACCCGGTGGGTATTTTCTAAAAAGTAAGTCCACCAAAATGACACCTGAATTCATGAAGTTAAGGGAGGGGTTGAGTCCAAACTAAACTATTGGCCATCCTGTGGGCTTGGTTTGCATCATTTTGCTACTCCTGCATGGTCACATAGGTGTAAACAAGCATTCACCACACCTGATCTAGATCTAGGTGGCTCACTTTCAGCTGCCTAGACCTAAACCAGAAGCAGCATGTGCAGCTGTTTGCCACTGCCAGGAGAAGTTGGTGCAACTGTTGGCTGCTCCTGAGAGCTGTGCAAGGAGCCTGCTGTACATAACTCGGGGTGAGGGGCAGGGCAGACAGGACTGGGGTGGGGGGCGGGGAGGGCACAAGGGGGTTTGGTGGAATCAGAGGAGGGCTGGTGGGTCTATGGGGGGTGGGGTCCCAGTCAGGGGGAGCAGAGTTTGGGGTGTTAAAAATAGCCCAGGGGGACTGGGATTAGCACAGCCCCAGGGTTGGGGCAAGCGGCTGGGCTTTCTCAGCCTCCAGGGCTGTGCTGCAAAAGCATGCAGGTGTTCAAGAGATTGGGTTAGCCCTTCCTAGATCAGATAAACCTGCTCCTAATCTAGGAGTGTGCACCCCCTAAGGTGAACTAGCTTAGATCAGGTACACCATTTTTTGGCTGAATCAAACCTCTTGAATGCCTGAATCAAGCCTCTTGAATGCCTACCCTTAGAGTTATTGAAAACACCCAACTGAATATAGAGTACGGCAGGTTTCCTATACTATTATTAGGGATTTATTTGCATTTTTCTAACACCCAGTCTTGTTCCTATATGAAGTTTCAACACTGGCTTCAGTGGGAGAAAGAACTTGCCCTCTGACAGACAAATAGTATTAATGATACCATTTCAAATCCTGCTAGCAGTGAGAAAGCCAAACGGAAATAAAAAAAGGATGAAAACAAACTTTGGTTATTAAATGAGTGTTTCTGCAGTGGATAATCAGACTCGAATTCAGAGGGAATGTGAAATGCCTGGGAAATAGAGGAACACGGTGTTAGGATTAGGACAGAAAGTAACACAAGCTTTCTTCTGTCAATTAATGAAATCACTTTCCAGACATTCAGACCCCTGCCTGTGCAGTTCCACGCACAATGTGCTTTGTGACTGCACAAACAATTTGGGTCAGTGTAATGTTTAAACTCTTAAGTGGTACCACTAATCTCCATTAATCTGACTTTAAGGATGAGACATCATGCTTAATACAAGAGGCTAAGAGTTGTTAATGCACACTCCTCAGCTGGAACACATTAATACCCAACTCCTACCAAAGGAATGGGCTCTTCAGGATTGCATTGGGGGGTTAAAAATAAAAACCCATTTATGGATCTTCCCAGAAGGGCTCAACTCATTGAGTATTTTCCATCCAAATATGCCAGGACAACGTGTGTCACCATGACACTACAAGGCACACGGTGCAAATTCACTTACACTGGCAGTTGTTTAATCCTTAAAGAAATGTCATGTTTTCTCAGAGATTTCTAAATTTTTTCCTTCCTAGCAAAATGCACGGAGTAAAATCCTGGCCCCACTGACTCAATGGAAGTCTTGCCATTGACTTCACTGGAGCTGTATTTCACCCAGTGCTGACATGGTAATCATGAAGCCCGAGTCTACTCTCAGTTACACCGGTGTCAATCAGCAGTATCTCCACTGAATTCAAAGGGATTACACTGGTGTGAATTATGCAGCTCGGAGGAGAATCACTCTCTTGTGTCCATGAGACTTTACATGGAGGACTTTTGAGATGAGTTAAACTATTAAGCATACTGTCTTATTGGTTATGTTCAATGAAGGAGAGAAAAACCACTTTTACAACCCAGTCTATTGTCTATTATTGAATCCCTGGAAATGACAGTTTAAAAAATGATAATCAGGATAATTGCAATAATCCCTAGTGACCTTAGTTAGGATCGGGGCCCTGGTGCACCACTCAGTTTGAGCCTAGGGATGAAATCCTGCCTTTTCTGACGGCAGTGGTAGTTTGGCCATCAACTTCAATATGACCAGTATTTCATGCTTCATCTTATCATCCATAGTGTATGTCAATTAGGACTTTAGCAGGCATGAGTTCACATTTCACTGACTAACCTAGCTGTCCCTCTGTGACCTCTAGATAAAGTTGTGGCAATGAAAACCTTGCTAAGATAGCTGAATGTAGTAACCTCATCATTTTTAATATTCCCTTGCACTTTCCTATATTTACTATTGAAATACCTCAAATGCTGCAAACTACAACAAATATTTAGTTAACAAAGGCCACTGGGCATATTTCTAAGTATTTCTACTAAAAAATGTCTCCAGTCTCCTTGCTGTATATACATAATGGGTGAAAACAAGGCTCCACCAAAGTGCATGGCAAAGCTCCCGCTGATCTCTCAGTTAGGTCAGCATTTCACTCGGGAACTCCTATTAACTGCAATAGTAGAGGAAAATAGATGCAAATTATGCTAAGGTGTAACCAGTGTAAAGGGCCTATGAATCTGTGTACAGCCCTTAAAGGGTCTTTTAATTTTGAATCTCATTCTGAAGAATTGAAGGTAACTTGGCTTGTCTTCATGATTTCTAACATCTGGCATTCTGCACTTATGGCCTGCATTAAGGGATGACGTGAAGAGTCTGTTCATGTGTTACATTCAAAAGAGTTGAATAAGATCTTGGTTTTGTTTCTGAATGGAGGTTTACAGGCTAGTGATATATCCCGTGGTTAGTACAGGAGTGGTCACACTGTGGCACTTGTGCTATGAGGGGCATGAGCAACTTCCAATGTGCAGCACAAGACAGATAGGGCAAGCAGAAGCAGAGCATCAGATTGGACAGGGAGCACAGGGTAGGGAACAGAAAGCAGAGCAGGGGATCAGGCAGGGAGTGCTCAGCTGGGAGTGGAAAGCAGAGCAGCAGATCAGGCAGGGGAAGGGGGTTGGAGGCTCACCCGAGGTAGGTGAGGGGCTAATGTGTGGCACGCCTGCCAAAAAGGCTGGCCCCCACTGGACTAGCCCACCATAGCATCTGGAAGGGGAAATGAATGATAAGCATGAGACGTCTGCATCCGAAATGTATTTTCCTTATTTGCTGCCTTTTTTTAAAGGGATTGCCTTACAGATTTTTTGCACTTGAATTTAGAGTGCATGCTCAGCAGATGAGTTAAACCACAAACCTCAGGGTCCTTAAGGTGTCATTGATGCAAGGAGGTAGCAGCACCTCAGAAACAACCGTTAGGCTCTCTCAGGCTGTTTAAAAGGCTTCTCTATCTGGATTTCTGCAGTACACCTTAACAGTTCAGAAGGATCTTAATAGTACAGAGCACCTCAGCATCTACTGGGTTAAATAATGTGTATTTCAAAAAATACCAGTACAGTAGTATGAAGTCTCCCTCAAGCACTTCCCATGAAAAGCTTGCCTTCCCACTCTGTTTTTTCCAGGTAAAAGATAGCAGGTATTAACATTACCACCAATTACGAATTTGACTGGAACCCACAAAACACAGGAAATCCAAACACCAGGAGACACAGCAGTAGGTTGAATTCTGCACTCCCCCACGGTGCCTCGATATTGGTGGTTGCACTGTGAAGATCAGCGCAGAGAGTGCGCTTAATGTAACCACATGAACTGCAACACCTGGCCACAGTGGGGTAATGCAAGGCCAGGTCCTGAACTAAAGCAAATCAGCATAGCCCCATTGACTTCAGTGAAGTGACACCACTTTACACCAGCTGATCATCTGGCATGTAGCTTCCAAGTATGATATATTTTGATGGAGAGAAGAATGGTGGTGAAAGTTCGTTCATTAATGCAGTTTTCCTGAGCCTAGAAATGTATTGGGACCTGGTATTGATTCGGTCTCCTTCTGGGTTTTTTTTGCAAGTGGAAATGTCTGCCATTCAGATGTCTGTAGGCATGATTGCACCTGGGCCTGTCAAGCCTTCATTACTCAAGTAGCCCCACTGAAGTCAACAGAACTGAGAGTCCGGCTTCCAGGATCAAGCTCCAGACAGGGCACTGAGATGCCTGCTGCATCTACAATCAAGTGTAGATGCAAAAAAAAAAAAAATCTGTCAGTGAGAAAGTGTGTCTGGTTCTTATATGGCATGTTACAGGTGCCACGTGCCATGCCTTCTGCCTGATTTCAGACTAATGCAGCTAACCATGTCTCTCCACAGGTACATATAGATATCAAAGCACTTCACAAAGGAAGCGGATATCATTACAGTGGAGCACAACAAAAAATTATTAGAGGCCTAGGAATACATAAGTGAAAGAGCTAGGTTTATTTAGTCTGGAAAGGAAAAGACTGAACGGGGCAGGGTGGGGGGGGTTTGAAAGTAGTCTTCAAATACTTGAAGAGTGATTAGTGAGAGCATGGAGATGGACTTCTCTCTGTAGGTCTAGGGGACAGGAGTAGGAGCAATGGCTTCAAAGATGCAGCCCAGGAAATGTAGGTTGGTGATTAGGAGGAATTTCCTGACTGTGAGATGGTCAAGCAGTGGAAAAGGCCACCTAGAGAAGTCGTGCAATCTCCATCCCTGGAAATGTTCAGGAGCAGACTAGATAGACACTTGGTTGGGATGATTTAGTCATGGACAAACCTACCTTGGACTAAATGACTTTATGAGATCCCTTCCAGCCCTTTTTTCCTATGATCCTATGAACACATCCACATGTATGGGGTTGGGGGGGGGGGGAAACTGAGGAATAAGGTGGGGAAGAGGCTTGCCCAGTGATCCTTAGCAGGTCAGTGGCTGGTGCCACAAGCCAAATGATAGGCTCAGTTACAGCTCAGCAAATTCAACCCTAAGTCACACCACTGGCTCAAGTAAAATGCGGTAAAGAACTAAGCTAAACCCTATTGACTCAGTGGTGTTTCTCAGCATAAGGGGAAATGGATGCAGTTCCTATACACAATTGCTATTCAGTTCTTGTAGACAATGGTTCTCCCTGTTTTGTGCATCCTGGAGGAAGAGTGTGTTATCCACCGGGGCTAAGCATCTCCAAGAGAGGGCCTTGTTTTGTTAAAAATCAGCTGTTGTCTCAACATTAGTCATAGTCTAAGAGTGTTTATTAATGCCCTGTCAATAGCTAATAGTGAAGCAATGTGCTCAACTCCCCTCCCTCTCAGCTATGTGCAAACAGTGGTGATTAAGCACCAGATTAAACATCTTCATGAATATTTAAAAGGCTGTTTTTGAAAGTTTCCTGTCCTTTTACACTAATAGCCCCATTAAAACCTGTTTACAAGCCAGTCATGAGAGTAACTGTGTGCACTTAAAACACGAGAGAGTTCCCCAAGAGGAGCTCTTGGACCACGTGAGAATGGCAGCTGATCAATAGGGTTCTTAAAGTAAGACTGTCTGCCTAAACCCAATGGAAACAGCCCGCACAATAGAGACATAAAGAGCTGGCAATGACCCAACTTGTTAATTAGGGAATAATAATAATAACAATAATAATAATAGCAACTCTGAGCAACATGGCACAGCGTCCAAGATGACCCACTGCATGATTTCTCAGTCGTTGGATATGCAAACTTAATTGCAGCCCTTAGAAGAGCACTTTTTTTTTTTTAACAATCATAAATGCTCTGCACTTCTTGGATCTTTTCATCAGCTATTTACACATCAACCTTAAACAGAATGTGCCAGAGTATTATGCAACCGCAAAAGGGCAGCTCTACTACATGCAATCTATATGATATACAGAGATGATGTAAAAGATGCTCATGTCTATACTATAGTCAGGCATATTAGACTGGGCACAATCCAGCCTTCATGTAAACCCATACTCTAATTAAGTTGATGCAGTTATACTTTTACACCAGGACAATATTTGGCCCATTTGATGTTATATAGTTTATCCAAAAGACCCTCTGATCACATCACTACCTTATTCCAAGTAAAAGTGATATGAAATACCACATGTATACAAAGGGGCATTAGGTATCTGAATACCTTGAAAAATCTGGTGCCTACTATCTGTAACAGTACCTACTAAGCATAAAAAAAGCCGTCCATTGGCTTCAATAGGCTCTGGAGCTGGCTCCTATTGTGTTATTAAGTGAATAGTTAATTATTAATAATAACAGAAAAGAAATCACGTGTTGCTGTATTCACCAGTTCCATTTCGACTTATGCAGGGGATTTTGAGAATACAGTGGCTGAGTTTAACTACAAGTGTGGATTGATTGTTTAGCCCTTTTGCTCATTGCCAAAGAGAAAGTATGCTTACATGTGGGTGTCCAGTCTTAAATGAATATTGATTCACTGAAATTCATACCGTCTGTTTCAGTTTAACTGTTTGGCAAAACTATCGATGTCAATAAAGCTGGATTGAATTCTGAGCGGTATTAAAACTTTCTGGAGCCAAAGTAATCATAATGAGGGAAGTAATAAATGGCTGCAGATCATACCGGCATGAAGGGTTTCCCACTGCTGTGATTCATTCGGGGTACCTGGGTGTTTAGACCCACAGCTGAAAGGTCCACCCAGTGTAAGAGCAGCAGATCTGCAAAGAATATTCCTGGCCTCCCAGCTGCAAGAAGAGGCAAACAAGCCAGGAGATGGTATTTGGAGAGAGAAGCAGGCTTATTACCCACCTGTCAGCCTCCAATGAGTAGAAGGCTTGAGAAAAAGCTGCTCCCTGAAAACAGCAGAAGGCCTTCCAAGTTGCACCAGCTTTGATCCAGAAGAGGCAAGGGAACTTCACTGAGCTCAGACACTTGTGAACCAGACAAACCCATTCTGGTTCCCCAAATGGTGCTGACTCAGTTTGTCTCCATTAGAAACAGCCTTCCTCCTGGCAGCCAGTGGAAGCCTTGAGCCACACAGCACCCGCACCACTCCTTCCTATGTTTCTGTTTTAATTTAGCATTGCCCAGTGTCTCAGCGTATCAGTGCACAGCAACACAACACCATGCCTACAGTTATTACCTGTAGAGCCCCTGTTAGTGTTACCCTGTGTCTTGGCACCTCAAAAATCACTGACTCCATTCTATATGGAAAGGCAGTGCTGTTATTCCCAGGTAATAGATAGGAAACTGAGGCCAGAGAGATTAAGGGCCAGGGGCAGAGGCATCTAATCCTCTCACTCTCATTCATTTCAACTGAGGATTTATTTTGGAGTCTCTGGTCTTAACTGACCTGCATCAGGTGACACAGAGAGTCAGTAGAAGAGATAGGAGTTGATCCCAGCTCTCCTAAGTCTCAGGTCCTGAGCAATAAGAATCTTAAGTCCTTGTCACACCTTACACTTAGGATATGTTAACTGCATTTAACATGCAAGCATCCACACGTTCAACCCATAACACCTGTGTTGTGTGCAATCATGTTATAGCAAAGCTAGTGCTTACCATGGGAGGAATATCTCCAGATCATATTAAGTAGCACATAGTTCTACTATCTCCGCTCCACGGAGATAATGCGAGCAATTTGCAGGCGCGGAGCTGAGACCAACAATCATCTGAAACTGGCTCCAGTCCCAGAGTATCACTGGGATCCACCCTCTCCTGGTCTCAGCTCCCTGCGCTCCCTTCACCTGCCACCAGCTTGCCAGAGCTCCTGATAAAGCATTTGGGCTGGGAGATCACAGCAAGGATTAGCATGAGACTGCTCAGAAGGTATTCTAACTTTTAATAACGCACTGTAATGCTTACTACAACCTAAGGAAACAAATGTTAAGTGTCTGTCCTGTAATTATGACCCTTACTTTCTTTTCTCATCTTCCAGTCCAGTCCTAACATGGCTCCCAAGCCCCCTTGGGGTGAGGGGGCTTTGTGTGAGTGACAGGGAAGATTTACACTGCAAACTTTTGCAGGATTTAACCCACTCATGTCATTTTTGTAAGACTTTCGAGGTGTGTACCCTGGACAGATAGCAAAGAAACCACTAAGCAAGTGACAGTGGCCAATGAGCATTTTCTCATTTAGACCATAAATAGACATCACATTTGACACAGCCCTGGCTGCCCCAGGTTTTCAAATGCATCAAAACAGGATTGGCGCAGACATTTACACACATAGCCCTTCCAGCTGTATTGCTGCTCCTTTGCTAGTAGGTGGCTGGTGAGAGCACACATCCTGTCCAGCTTGCTACTGCTACACCAGCAATTATCAGCTGGACCTTGTCAGATCCTACAGGACTTTAGGGTTACCACAAGGAGTCCTGAGGGGCTATGAATGCCACTCCACTCACTTCATGCCAGGGGGAAAGCTTCTATTTTTTATGCAAACGTATACACGTAATTCAGAGAAGCCCTGGCAGGTTTCTGTGCATGTCTCTCTTCCACCATTAAAAGAAGTCTGGCCAAAAACTTCCCTGATTTTAATGAAGTTACATCGAGGCTGCCTTTGGCTCAGGAATTCAAGTTGGACCCATCAGCTGTCATTGGTGACTGCATTTATTTGACAGGCGACAAAAACAGACACTGACTTTGGCAGTGCGACAGAAGTGAAAACACCAGGATATTAACACTAACTGGTTTTCGTCATGTTATTAAGCAGAGCTCTAGAGTTAAGGAGGCCCTTGACCCGTTGCCCAAGAAGAAGCAACAGCAGAGGCCAAGAAAGCAATGCACTTACAGATGTTTCTAACAGCAAGATCATCGGCCCCACAATGTGGCAAGTCTCCCATTCTGCCTGTTGGGAAAATACCGTCTTCTTCTCACAGTCTGGAAGTCTGGGAGCTAGAGGCTGTACTTATCCCTCAGTGAGTGTGTGTGAAATCCACATAGATGGATATGAATTATGTACAGTAATGGAGAGAAGAACAGACTCCCATAGTGTACTTACTTGTTGAGAGCCAACAGTGAAGTTTGTCCAGTCTTCTCAAGGTTGAAAGGGGAAGAAGAAGGGAAAAGAGAAGAAGAAAAGTCCTGAGATAAAGCCATGGTTGTAATATCTGTTTCCAGCATTGAACACAGAACTAAGGAATCTGTATAGACAAGAGGACAGCAGCATAATCAATACACCAATGCCTATATGCCAAAGTATACTGGAAGTGCCGCTTTTCCACATTCAAGAAGCCTACTGTATAAAAAAGTGGGTGGGTGAGCATGGGTGTGGGTGTGTGTCAGTGTGTGCATGTAAATGAAGGGCTCATAACTACAGAGGAGGAAAAAAAGGCTCCTTTGACCCATCACCTGCAGCCATACATGTATCTATGTGGCGGTAATAGTAGCCATGGTGTTATAGAAATGGTCAGTGTAGTAATAGGAGTGGTGGTTGTTGTGGGACAGGTGGTAGTGGGAATATTAAAATGTAGGATATATCCACAGAAAATTCCATTCATATCAATCCAGTGTTTGTATGATGCTTTTAGCACAAACCTTTTTGCAATATTAAATACATCTGTCCCTACTGCTGAACTAGCCAGATAAACTCAGTGTGTGAGTCATCCAAACAGCAATGCAGATAAGTGCTCGGTTTAGAGTTAATAATGTGGTATTAAAATTACATATGTCAAATTATTTCATACATAATGCAAGCACATGATTTATCACAGTTGGGAAGATACTGAAATGCCTAGAGCAGGAACACTGTCTAGCGTGAGAGAAAATGCTTCCTTTCTGCCCAAAGTTAGAGACTAGGATATTTTTATATCTGCAGAAGGTGCCCCAGAATTTATTGCACACTTTGAGATTCTCTGTGTTTCCATTACAAGGATTGACTTTCTGCTGGCTGGGGAAGTTGTGTGTGTATATATAATTTATTTATTTATTTAATCTCTGCCGTAACAATGTGCATTAGCCTGAAATTTGACAGGTCGATTCTAGGGAATGTGATTTTTTTTTAAACAAAAGACCTAGTTCAAAATCTTACAAGAGGGTTGACTGGAAACACAGATGGATCTGAAAAGCAGGAGTATATAATAAGGTATGTTTTAATCTCATGGGGGGAAAAAAAAGATGTGTGCATCCAACACCCATTTCACTGAGTTAAGAATAAAGAGAGAAAATTGTTATTACTCAGATCACTTGGAGGGGATTTTTTGCATGGTATCGATAACTGCTCTTATCAGACAGCCCTGCCCAACCTGTGGGTGCCAGGGCAGGAGAGGTGTAAGAAGCCTTGCTTTACCTGAGCTAGGGCTATCAATATAGTTGTCCTTCCTTCCAAAGACAGCTCTCCCCAGGGCTACAGAGACTGCTGCCCTTCCAAACACTGGTGTGTAAGGAAGGAAAGGAGTGAAATGGAGCAAGACCACGGCCCCTTTTACCCTCTGAGCCCAGGCAGCACAGAGCAGATACTGGGAACACAACTTTTGCAGAGATGGTACAACAGAGCCCCTCCACTCCCTAGGAGCTCCAAGAGGCATTTTGCTATTCTGCTTCATCTTTAGTGTGGGGCTGTGCTACTACATGCCATACTAAACCTCTACATCTCAATCTGTTAAAAAGACAAACTGATTGATTGATGGATGATTAATTTAGGTCAGAATACACCACTGACTTTCATGAGCACAAATGGTTCTGTCTATCTTCAGTTGTATAGAGCACCTATCATCATACACTATATTAATGCACATTGGCGATATTCCCTAAAATGTCTCCAAGGGATGATAAGGACACACGAATCCAAACCTGCTCCACTGATGTCAAGGGGATCATTACACTGACTTGCATGGATGCTGGGTCTGGGACAATATTATCTAATCCAGTGGTTTTCAACCTGTGGTCCACAGACCCCTGGGGTGTGCAGACTATGTGTAAGAGGTCTCTGAAAGATAACTATGGTCAATCAAAAGTATGTGAATACCCACACTTACAATCCAGAGGGGTCTACACCTCCATTCAAAAAACTGTAGGGGTCCACAAAAGAAAAGATGGTTGAAAACCACTGACTTAATCCATAGAGTAACAGGGGGACTCCAGGTGTTGTGGTTCTTGGGTATCTTTTGCTCTTTATACCATGTCAGTGGTGCTTCTCTGTCTTTACTTGCTTTTATTTTCCAATTGCCCCATAAGTCAAAACCAGGGAGATTGGGAAGTTCAGGTCAAGGTTCCTGTCTCTCCCATGACAGTCTGCTTCTGCTTCACAGGTTCATCTAAGTCTTGGTGAATCGAACACTACCTCCATATATTTCATCACCAATAGCCAGCTATACAGGCAAATATGTGGGATATTTTTTAGGAACTAATCGCATCAATATTTTCCACCAAAATAGGTAGCACTTTCCAGCTTTAACATGCTTCACAAATAGTTACACGTTCTTATAAACCCCCTGTGAGATGCCAGTAGGAAAGTTATCATCACAGATGGGGAAACTCAGGCCCAAAGAAAGAAAGGCCTGTTCGTTTTTTCAAACTTGACCTAAATCCACATTCTGGATCCTAAATAAAAAACCTTTGCTTTTAGATACTGAGCCAAAAGACAGAAAGAGATTCATTGCAATGGAAAATCGCTGGCAATCTCTGAACTTCAGCCTATCATCAACTCCCAGATTTAAAACTGACTTTCCCTGAGGTCAAACAGCAATTCATGAGCAGAGGAGGGCGTAGAACTCAGGGTTTCTGTGTGCTCAAAAGCAGGTTTGTACCTTTAGATCATGCCCCTTTCAACCTGTAGTACAGCAAGACGATGACTACTTCTGCTTATTTTACTACTATAAGTCAATGGGCGTCACTCACCTGAGCAAGGAGGGCAAGACCAAGTTGTTTGCTTGCCAGTCTGTCCAACTGTTTGCTTTCCAAGTTCATGGTGCCAGATGATCAATTGACAATCCAGCCCATAAGCATGAAATAAAGGCAGCTGCTGAATTCACTCAGCCCAGCAAGCAGGCAATTATTGCCAAATCAACACTCCTTGTCCTTCTGGCCCCTCAAAAAACCCAATACCTTTGACCTGTACACATGCCTGTCCAAAAAGATGGGCTTTGTAGCCCTGAAGGTCAACAGAGTCTAAATATTTCAGGCCAACACAGGAGAGCACTCCGAGATGGGGGAACATCTTCAGAGAATGCCAGGTCCATCTTCTGCAGCTTGGTCCCATGCCCAGAGTCCTTCCTTTTGCTTTGTGGGAATGAGTCTGTCCACTACATAGCAAGATATTTCCAGCTCCAGTGATGGTATGAATCTTATGGCCTCATTCTTGCTGATCTAGAGAATCAAACATCTGTAATGTACCAAGAATCACTAAACATATTGCTAGGACAGGAAGAAAAATATCAGGCTGACCCCTGATCTGCAATGATGATTTTACTGCTATTCATTCCAACAAAAGAAACAAAGTGCTCACTTCTGCATTTAAAATGAGTAGTTGACAAGATCAAGGGAGGGATACGACTGCCATGGATACACTTACCTCAGCCTCAGCAAAACTATAAGCAGCTGTGACCAAGCTCAGCTCTCTGGCATGGGATCAAAACCTTCCTTATGCTGCTCCTGTCTCTTTCTTAACTCGCCAATTGATTATTGTTATTGAATCAGAGAGACAGAAACATGGGCCTGAAAGAGAGAGATCCTGTCATCCACCCCTGTGTCCTGAGGCAGGATCACATCTACCCAACCCACCCTCCACAGATGTTTGTCCAACCTATTCAAACCATCTCTAGGGAAGAGATTCTGTAACATCCATCCGTGGAAACTATAAGCATTTCTCAAATAGCAGGCAAAATTTGCCAAAGCACCCATGTGATTCTGCAGCACAGGTTCAGGAACTGTGCTCCTAAATCACTTTGTTGCCTTTGAAAATCACGTCCACAACATTTACAAAAAAAGGATGGGGCTTTTCCTTCAGGGGGGCTCCATGCTTTGGAAGGAAGACATTTCCCTCTATACACCTATACTAGCTGGCTAAGGCCTGTTTGCCTATGATTTTTTTAATGGATTGATAAAGCTTTCTATTTTTTGCCATTGACTGTGTGGTGCTTAGCTGCTTTTGTGGCTGATTCATCCGCTGCTCCTTGGGCACTCCAAAGGCATGTATTTAAACTCCTACCAGGGGCTCAGGTGCAGCAGGGAAGCCCTTTTATGGACTAAACAAATAAAGTAAGAAGAACAGATTTGCCTCATCCACAGGCCTATGTGACACGTATCAGGAGCATGGGTCTTATGCCCACAGAGCAACAGTTAGTCCCTGTCTGTTAATAAAGGAGGCTATTGGGTATGTGCCAACTGAATTGACACAATCATTTTGATCTCAGCAGTATTCCTGCCCAGAGCAGAGGGGGTTGGACTCAATGATCTTTTGAGCCCTTAGTTTTTATGATTCTATGAATTCATGGACCAAATAAAAGACAAAAAAAGGACAGGAGTGAAGGTCAAAAGTTCAAAATGTGTGCGCCAAGGGGGGGCACCAGGCAGAGTAGCCTCATCCACAGGAAGGAAAACAAGGAGGAGTCCCCGCTTCATTTTTGTACTAGTTGTCTCTGAAGTTCAGTGTGACATGCAATGTCTCTAAAATATCAATCCCTATATTATTTTTGTGCAGTGTCAAAAGTGGGTTGAGTCTGTAGGTCACGTTCTGCTCTAATTATTTGCCCCCCAACTGCTGCAATAGGGGCACTCAGGAAAATGAATATGGATTAACAAAAGGGCTGAATTTAAAGTTAATGAATAAAACTGCATAAAACACCTGTATAGATGCAGGGGTTCAGAATAAATTGGCCTTCATTTGATTTAGCTTAGTTTCCTTTACAATCTAAGTAATCTAAATCAAATTAAAGTCGCTCTAGTTGTGAACAAAGGGTGTCCATACAGGGGTTTCGTGTGGTTTGAATAATCCACTTTAAAAACTGATTCAAATGAACTGGCCTAAAACCAAAGGCCACATTTAAGTGGGTTCTGATAGATCAAACTGACTGACTGAGTCAAAACCTGGGAGCCGCTTAGTCCTTTACACACACAATTTGTTCCAAGAACCTTGATTGTTTTAGGGAAAACTGTTTTTTGGGGGCTAAAAACAGACAACTGGTTTGATTCTGGTCTCCCAGCAAACCCCAGACCTTACACACAGACAAGCCCATTGTCCTATATTAGGGACCTGTGAAGTATCCAAATTAACACTTTGGAAACAATTACAGCTAATCCGAGTTAATTTACACACAGGTCTTAAATGGCAATGAGCCTGTTTTGATTCTGAGTCAAATCTCAGACTAACCAGCCCCTAATTAAACCAATCGGTACAATGGTTTTGTTCCCCTGTAAAATCCCAGGATAAAAGGCTTTGTCCCAGGGGCAATCCAACATCCAGTTTTTACCCAGGGAGTAGACAACACCCCGAGTCAGTGGGGTAAATGCAAATTCTAGTGGAGTTACTCTTGTTTTACACTGGTGCAGGAGAGTGAACTGTGAACTTCTGATTATGCGAGGGCTGTTCTGGACTTACACCAGAAGGGCTTAGGGAAGAATTTGACCCCTGTCAGTTCATCCTCCTCTTTCCTGCTGCAACGGGGGCATGTAGCAATCCAGGGAAACTTTTCCTGCCCCGAGCTGGTCTGAGCCGGCTCCGATTCGCCTTGAGATGGTGCAAGGTGCGGGTCCAGAGACCGGTGGAGGCAGAAGCAGGGCTGGAGAGCGGGCAGGAGGCACGGCCGGTCCTGTCCTGCCCTCCCTCCAGCTGCAGGGACGTGAGGGGCGGGCATGGCCAGGAAGGCGGAGCGGGTATGGCCAGGATGCGGGATCGCGCCGCCCCGGGAGAAGCTGAGCGTGCTTCTGCCAGGGAGAAAGTTGGATGCGAGACGAGGCAAACGAGTAGCGCTGTACACGTGGCCGGGCCGCCCCGGGCAGGGATCCGGGCCGTCCTACACGTGCCCCCCGAGCCAGGGGGGCAACAGCAGCTCCCCTAGATCCCGGGGGCTGCGCTGAGTTTACTGCCTAGAGCGATACAGAGGCGAGCCACCGAGTCGGGAGCACAGGATCGGTCCATATGACCTGTCCCTGGATCCACCCAGCGGCCCATGCCAGGCTGCTGCAATGCCCCAAGCTCCCCTTCCAGCCTACAGCAGCTGGGAAGGCAGGATCGAGCCCCGCATGCAGATCCAGGACTAGCCCGAGCCTTCCCCCATCCGCTTCTCCCGGTTCCCGTTTCTGAGCCGTGTCACCTGCCAGCTGCATTTGCAATGGGTCGATTGCTTTGGCTACAAGCCCAGCCGCCCCATAAACAGATCCTTGATTTAGGTCCTGGGGTGTGGGGAAGGCTGCAAGTGCACATTTCTGTGACCAAATCTCTTGAACCAAGCGCCCGCTCCAGTCATCGGGAGCAAACGGGTTTGCAACTAAACGAGCCTCACGTTTCCCCAAGAACAAGCCGGGACGACCCGAGGATGAACCCAAACGTGCCAAGGACAAGGCGGCCGGGCTAGGTGGGGTCCACTGACATCGTGTCTCTTGGGCTCGCTCTCGCCCCTGCCCAAATCCGGATCTAGGTTTCTCTGCCCCTGAATCTGTTTGGGGCTGTCCCTACAAGCCCCGGGAGCCGCTCCGGGGGGCTCTGAGAAAAAAAAACAAAAAAGAGATGCCCTCGGGTTTCTCAGGGGAGTTGGCTCAGGGGATGGGGAGTTTCTTTCCCTCCGAAAGGTCGGTGGAAGCAGTGCCCCTGGCGGGTCTCCGCCTGGGAGAGCCGGTTTGTTCCCATCTCCAGCCAGTGCCACCCCCTGCCTGGGCGCGGGGCAGAGCAAGGGCCCGGCCGCCCCCTCCCCGCTCCTTTCCCAGCCGGGGCGTTGGGAAGTGCCAACAGGTGAGTCCCGATCTGCTGGCCTGGGCGCCGGCTACTCCTGTCGGGGGGCTGCAAAAGGGACCCGAAGCGGGGTAGCGACGTCGAAGCCAGTCCCGGAGGCTCCTGAGCTCCCCGATCTCTGGCGGGATCTCCAAGAGATCCACCCCCATCCCCGCCGCAAGCGGGGATCCCTTCGGGTCTGCTGTAATGCAACTGCACGGGCTGCGCTGCCTTTCCTCTCCGCCAGCTAAAGGCTGTTCTCTTAATGAATTACTAATGAGTTAAAATTGGACAGCAGGCTTAATTAAAGCGTAGAGGCAATGTGTTTACCACATTGTAATTGAACTCATTAGGGCTATGGCTTTTTTTTTTCTTCTGTTGTTTGGAAGCAGCCGCCTTCCCCTGCGCGTCGAATAATCTATGGGAACTGTTTATTAGGGAAGGGAAAAGATATTGTAAATCAATTCTTCGGATGAAAAACACGACTTTGGGGGGAAATAAAACACTTAGCGAGCTCGCTGCCGTCGCCCGGGGGGTGGGGGAGCGCTGCCCAACACGGGGCACCTCGGAGTTGCTGTTGGAGCAACTTGGCCGGGGAGGGAGTCTGCCCGGGCAGGGGTGTGCAGGCACCAGCCCTGGTTGTGCAGAGCGGGGGCTGCGATCGCTGCTTTTAGGACCGGTCTTGACAGCTCCTTGGGAGAGGCAGCCTCAGTCTGTGCCTCGCTGGGACGAGGGAGAGGAGGGAGTGGGAGCCCGGGGAGGAGGAGAAGCAGAGGGCTGGGAGCTTGGGGAAAGGCGGGGGCTGGCCATCGGGGAGGCGCGGAGGGTGCCCGGGTTTGTGGGGGATGAGTTCAAGGGCGGAGGCAGGGGAGGAGGTTACGGAGCCGGGGACTGAGGAAGACCCGGGGGCAGCGAAGACCCGGGGGAGAGGAGATCCAGCCCCGGGCCCCGGCGGGGAGCA
>NW_005843323.1:60490-66648 GCF_000455745.1 Alligator sinensis | reverse complement strand
GCAGAGCTGCACCAGCTGCCCTGGCACTCTGGCACAGCGCCCCCCACCAGCTCCCCTCCAGCCCGGGGGGTCCCTGTATGCTAATCAGACGAGGCTAGCTCTGCACCCCGTCACCACACACACACGTTCACCTCTTCTTTCCTGTCTCTGGCGGAGTAAGAAGCGCCCTGCAAACACCCCAGCCCAGCTGGATCTCTCGCAGCTGATGCGCATTGCCAAGGGGGCTGATTTCAGCCCAGCGCCTTCTGCAAACTCTCTCCTTTCCGGGGGGAAGGGGATCCCCCCGCAGGGGCTTGCAGAGCTGAAAGGGGTTTCTTGACAATGGGGGGGGAAAGCGGCCTTCCCCAGTGGCTGGGGCCGTTTGAGTCTGAACGCAATCGAAGTGGGGAGAGGAGGCAGAAACCTCCAGCTAGACAAGAGGCAGCGCTGTGCCTGGGGGGGAGAAGGTCTCCCCTTGTCTTCCCAAATGGCCTGGGGGTCCGAGTCCATGCGCCCTGCCCCCGCGGATCGGGAGCAAAAGCAGGGAATGGAAACCTCTTCCCCTGCTTTTGAGGAGCCTCATCCCGCGATTGCAGCGATGCCATTTCCATCCTAATGTGGTGGCGAGAAGAGCCGCGTGCTTGTTGCACACATGTCGCTCTGCCTTCTTCGCCGGCTGCCCCCCAAAACCACGGGCAATCCCGCCGCGGGCTGTAATCCGTGTCAGAGGGAGAAAGATCCCCGCTGGAAAAAATGTCTCTACGGTATAATACCTTCCCCGGCAAATCACTCGAACATAATCATGAAATCATGGCCGGGGAAGGGGAGGGGGGACTGGCATTTGGTGGGAGAGAGGGGAACTGTGACTTCACCGAGCCATCGGGGTAATGTGACCTGTCAAACTGTGTTAAAAGCTAAACAAGCCTAACCCCCATCGGTTGTTTATTCCTCATAAAATACAACTCTACAAAGCAGGAAGTTACTGCAAACATCTATCAATAATGAATGAATCTCCTGTAATAAAATACTTGCATAATTAGCTACAGCCAAGGCTGTGCATTCTGCTAGCCCTTTTGCAACTCTTTGTTGGAAATCTGACTTGAGAAATCCTTCAAAATCCCCTTTTAACCCTACAAAAAAAAATTAGGAGCCTTCTGCAATGCTTTGGTTTTCCATGTCTGAAGCACAAAACGTAAGTACTCCTGAAATATAACAGAAAAGTCTCTTCGGTGAATTCAGAAGAGTCATTAACATTCAGCTTTAAGTGAATGTTAACAGTAAATAAAGAAATCTCTTGATTGTAATAGTTGTAACAAAGCAATAATAAACCAGTGGGTGGTCATCAGTAATGATAAATGTATCATTATTACTGTGTGTCTGGGACCTGGGTTTGGAAAGTACTTCAGACTTTTTTAGTGGCAGGCTCGGTGGCAATTCGTTTCTTCGCCTGGAAAAAAAAAAAGCCATATAATTTTATACACAATTTAGGTGAAAATAAATTTAAATCTGTATATTACATTTTTAATTTCAAGATAGTAATTAAAGTTGGTTCATTATATCTCCTCTGAAACTCTCAGTGCTCATCTTAATTGCCTGTTTGTACAATTTGCTTCTAAGACACCCAAGGTTACGTGGTTCGGGAAAATGCACAAATTTAATTCTTCCCCAACAATCGGAGTTTTCATGGGATGACACCGCCTTTTCCTCAAAAGTTTGGGCTTGGTTTTCCTCCACCCCCGGTGGGTTAAGGCCACGTCCCCCTGTCCCCCTCCCCCTAAAAAGTTTTTCTCCTTTAAATCCCTTGCAGCAGCCACGTTTCTGATGACGATTTTCAGAGTGGTTCAATTTACACATTTGAAACAAAATCGATGGCTGCGATGGGGGCGTCTTGCAGAAGGGGAGGTTAATTCGGTAGGAGCTAAAGCTGCGTTTTCTCCACCCCCCCCCCCCCCTTCTGCAGAGAGAGGAAGCTTAAGAAATCAGGACACGTGAGTTTTGGAGCGGATGGTCCCACGGAGCGCGGAGGAGAGGCTGCATCCCTAGGACAGCTGCCTTTTTCGTGCGGGGAGTTAGGATCGCAGATTGCACCTTGACAGAGCCCGTTTCAGTGCAGCAGATTTAGTGCTGGAAAGAGCTGCTTGGAACAAAAGGCCCCGCTTAAAAACCTCGTTCCCCTCTCCCCTGTGCGGCAGGCAGGGACCTGAACTCTCCCTGCTCCTGCCTTTAAAGTGTCAGGAGCCGGAGCGCGGGTTGTGTGTGTCCTTGCAGCCTTTGTTGCGGCTCCGGCTGCATCCTTTCGCCTCGTCTTTTGCCAGTGCAAACTCCAGCGCAGCTTGCGGCTCCTTTTGTTGTGTCGAGCGGGGGTATTCAGGAGCAGAGACAAAAGCCCCAAGTGATGTGATCTAAATGAGCTCCGAGGTTTTCCAGCTGGGGCCGTCTCCCTTCCCCATGCCCCCTTGGCTTTGAGACGCGTACAAGAGAAATCATCGCGCGGAGGTTGTTTAATGGGAGGGGGGAAAAAAATCAGCGTGGAAAAGTGGGGGCCACAAAGTGCCCCCACCCAAATCCCCAGGATCGTTGGAGATCCCGGCCAGCTCGGGCTTTAAACCGATCCCTCGTGCTTTGCAGATGGGTTTGCATTGCTGTAATGTCGTTGCTCGTGGCGCCGCTGCCAGGTTATTTAAAGGCTGGTGGAGTAAATACAGGACTGGGGGGAGGGTAGCGCTGGTCGTCTTCCCCTTCCTTGCCCGGGCTCTGCGGACAGACGTGAGTTCCCTTGAATCGCGTTAACGGCGAAAGCGCCGCGGAAACATCATGATGGAGGGGGAGCGAAGGGGACAGGGAGGAGTGTGTCCGCCTTCCTCTTCTGCCCTGGCCCCAACCCGCCCCCGTGGCCAACGGAGAGGTCTGCCAGGAGCATCTGGGCAGGGGCTTGTCGGTTCTGCTGGCTTCCCTCGAGGCGGCCGCAAGTCCCTCCGGCTGGGGTGAGAGCGGGGTAACTTGGGGCCGTTGTCCCGCGGAGCAGGTCCCTTTACCAGCCAGCCCCGCGGGTGGGTGACTCAGTGCCGATCAGGAATCCCCGCGGTGTCCCTGTCCCCCGTGTGAACGAGGCCTGCTTCGGATTAAGAACAGCCCCTTCCATGCAACCCCCATGGAGCCTAATGCGACGAGCTGGAGACCGCTCGCGGGCTAAGGCGCGGGGCCACGCTTCTGGCTTGCACCTCGCGGGGCAGCTGCTCCGCTTCTCTCACCGAGCGGACACACGTGCTACACGCAACACGGGTCACTCTGAATCCACTACCTCGTCTATGAAAGGGGAGGGGGGGTCAGATCCTGTGCAACTCCAGTGGATTCCAGGGGAGCCTTTGCCCGCAGACAAGTCCCGAGGAGGCCCCGGGCATTTATAAATCAAGCCCCAAAAAGAAAAGATTGAAGAGCAGGAACAAGACGGGAACGGCCGCAGCAGCGGAGCCGGGGCCCGGGCTGAGCACGCCTGTGTCCTGGCCTGGATCTAGGTCCCGAGGGCCGTGCCAAGGGGCTGGCCCCGTGTCTAGAAGGGGGCGCGGGGATGAGCTTTGGCAGATCGCAAGGCAGACTACCAAGGGTAGTTGGTGCGGGCAGGGGCTGCCTGGCAGCTGTGGGGCCGCCCTGACAAATGACCGTCGGGGCAGATTCCCCCCTGGACCGCCGGGATTTAGGGGCCTGGAGGTCGGGGCCGGGCTGCAAACCCGAGGGGGGACACGGCGCCTTCCAGCCTTTGCCTCCTGCCCCGAGCGCTGCGCCGGGCCCGGGGCGGGCAGGGAGCGGGCTCGGCCGGGCTGGGGGCACCGCTGGAGCCGCTCCTGCGGCCTCAGGGGACAGACGGACCTTGCGGGGGGCAGCTCAAGGGTGGAGGCACCGGCCGGGGAGGTGGTGCAGGCTCCAGCGCGCCCAGGGCGCGGGCATCCACCCGGCTCCCGGGCGCCGGCACCGGCACGGGCTGCTTTTGTGATTTGGGGGCGAGGGGCTGCCCCGCGGCTCGGGGGTTGTTGTGGCCATGAAACACGCCGATGTGAGACGGGGCGAACACGTCAGGGACCTCGTGTATGTGTGCGCGGGTGGAACTGAGTCTGCGGGGTTGTGTATTTTATACACGCGCCATGTACACTACATACGTAACAGGCATATATACACGCACGTATATATTATGTGCACATATATCTCTATTACGGCACGGATCAGAAGAGACTTTTATATATAGGCTGCGCATACATACATGTCTCTGCACGTGTGTGTATACACATACATTACACACCCAGATGTAACGTCAATAGATATCTATGGCTCTATGGATAAAGCACATGTGCGCTTTGTTTTTGTGTGTGCAGGTCTGTGTGTGTATACACACACACACATACGGACTTGCACACATAAAAACAAAGCGCACATGTGCCTCATCCATAGATAGAGCCATAGATATCTATTGACGTTACATATGGATGTATGTGGGGAAAAAAAAGTTACACACATTATACACCCATCCGTATATACTTATATATAACTTGTGTGTAGCACACTATATATGCGCGTGTGTAGCACACTATATATGCGCGTGTGTATATGTGTAACAGATTGTATATATTTTTGTAACAGATTATATATGTATGTATGTATGTATGTATACATATATATAACTCATATAACAAGGATGTTACATATATGAGTGTATGTATATATATACACACAAACATGTATATATGTAACATCCCTGTAACAGATATGTATATACATATATATAACACACATTAATATACATACATTAATATACATATTATATATGTAACTTATTATATACATATATACATTATGTATATAATATGTATGTTAATGTATGTATATTAATGTATGTAACAGATATGTATATACATATCTGTTATACAGATGTTACATATATAAGTATATATTATATGTATATTAATGTGTGTATCAGTTATGTGCATATATATGTGTGTAACATATATAAATATATATGTGTGTTACATCTATATATGTTACATCTCTCTCTTTCTATATACATATGTTACATCTATGTAAAGGATATACGTATATACACATATATAGATATATATCTGTTACATATATTTGTCTACATAGTATATATGTATGTAATGTTTGTGTAACAGGCTATATATATGTATAACGCGTGTAACAAAATGTTGTGGGTGTGGGTGTGTGTAAGAGGGAGAGTTTTTTCCACACACCCAGAGACCTGCACACACGCGTAGCCTATATATCAAACACCCCCAGCAGCAGCGCAGGAATCCAGCACCGCCAGTGAAGATAGGAGAGGAAATTTCTCCGTGGCGCGGTGATAGATCATACAATGTGTGACATTGGTTTAACCAATAAAACAATTTGAATCAATTAGCTCGCGGAGGAGAGTTTTGAAGTGTAAAATTCATGTCAGTCTGGCTAGGAAGCATTGATTAAAATGTCACCAATTTGAGGCTTACAGCTATTGCTCACATGAAACCAGCAGGCTCCGAGATGGAGGAGAGTCGCGCTCGCGTGGGGAGGAGGGTCCCGTGGGCCGGGGCTGACTCCGGGCGAGCTGGGTTTCGCGGACGGGGCAGGGGAAGGGGGCGCGCGGCAGCGGGCTCCGGAGGAGCTTGCAGCCGGGCTGCAAGGAGGCGGCGAGCCGGGACCGCCGGCGGCTCTGCCTATGTATTAGGAGCATTTTCCTGCGTCGGATCCGCGCCGGGAGACTGGCGGCGACCGCTTCCCCCAAAACACCCGGGCTCGCTTACAACCCAGCCCGGTGGAAGGGATGTCTGGCATGTCCCGGCCTGCGGCAGCTCTGCCTCCGAGTCCGGCAGACTGGGGTGCGGTGCAGGGAAGATGCTCTCCGGGCAGGGCCAGGCGCTGAGCGGGGAGGGGACTCCCGGGGGGCTCCGGGCTCCCCTCCGCTCGCATCAGCCGTGTCCTCGCCTTCATCCCCCGGAGAAGAGCAGGCGCCGGGCTCCGGCAGCCTTTCCTGGGGAGGAGAGGAACTGCCTCGAAACCCTGGCAGGGCCCCTGCGGGCTGGGTCCTCGGGCCGGGGATGCTGCGAGGATCATTTTGGCCGGGAGAGCCGGAGCGGGCGCCCGGGGGCACCCGCCTGCGCGAGCAAAGCCCGGCTTCGTTTGGCTGCGGGTTCTTT
>NW_005843323.1:58641-58900 GCF_000455745.1 Alligator sinensis | reverse complement strand
GGTGGGGCAGGTGGTGCTGTACGGCGTGCCCATCGTGTCGCTGGTGATCGACGGGCAGGAGCGGCTGTGCCTGGCGCAGATCTCCAACACCCTGCTCAAGACCTTCAGCTACAACGAGATCCACAACCGGCGCGTGGCCCTGGGCATCACGTGCGTGCAGTGCACGCCGGTGCAGCTGGAGATCCTGCGCCGGGCCGGGGCCATGCCCATCTCGTCGCGGCGCTGCGGCATGATCACGAAGCGCGAGGCGGAGCGGCTC
>NW_005843323.1:57991-58598 GCF_000455745.1 Alligator sinensis | reverse complement strand
CTGGAGATCCTGTGCCGGGCCGGGGCCATGCCCATCTCGTCGCGGCGCTGCGGCATGATCACGAAGCGCGAGGCGGAGCGGCTCTGCAAGTCTTTCCTGGGCGAGAACCGCCCGCCCAAGCTGCCGGACAACTTCGCCTTCGACGTGTCGCACGAGTGCGCCTGGGGTTGCCGCGGCAGCTTCGTGCCGGCGCGCTACAACAGCTCCCGCGCCAAGTGCATCAAGTGCAGCTACTGCGCCATGTACTTCTCGCCCAACAAGTTCATCTTCCACTCGCACCGCACGCCCGACGCCAAGTACACGCAGCCCGACGCCGCCAACTTCAACTCCTGGCGCCGCCACCTCAAGCTCACCGACAAGAGCGGGGTTGCCGCGGCAGCTTCGTGCCGGCGCGCTACAACAGCTCCCGCGCCAAGTGCATCAAGTGCAGCTACTGCGCCATGTACTTCTCGCCCAACAAGTTCATCTTCCACTCGCACCGCACGCCCGACGCCAAGTACACGCAGCCCGACGCCGCCAACTTCAACTCCTGGCGCCGCCACCTCAAGCTCACCGACAAGAGCCCCCCCGACGAGCTGGTCTTCGCCTGGGAGGACGTCAAGGCCAT
>NW_005843323.1:12715-52715 GCF_000455745.1 Alligator sinensis | reverse complement strand
CAGTTTCTGTTGCATAACCAATAAACACAAGGTGAAAATACCTTTTTTTTTTTTTTTTTTTTTCCAATCAGACAGCTTTCTGAAAGAGAGCTCTAAATGATTCAGCTCCCCTGGCCCTTTCAAGAGCTACCTGTGCCTAACTTACGTAACTGGTCCAGTTCTTTTCCACCCTGACCCTCCTCTACCATTTGGAGCTGAAGACTAGACAGGCTGAAATTCCTAGCACTAAATACGTTTCTTTGCAGGTGCTGCAAATGCTTGGGAAAAAATTCCCTTCCCCAGGGAGCGATCTGAATCAGCTCCAAATCTTGATTTGGCAAAGTAGCGAGTACGAGTAGCAAATTGGGCATTCATAAAATGATAAAGACTTTTTTCTGACTCTCCAGTCCTGTCAAAATTGCCTCGTGACGATGTTTTAATTAATGACATGGCAGTCATTTTAGAAAAAAAATGAAATTGCAATCAGTGGGTCAAATTCTGCTCTAATTTACACTGTGATAAATCAAAAGTAACTCACCGAAGTCAATAGAAAGTGACTCAGTGGTCCCCGTTCTCTAGTCTTTACTTGATGAAGTAGACCCCAGGCCAGGGGCAGCCAGGTCATGCCTTCCATTTAAATAACACTAACATTTTCATGTAAACTGGTGACCAAAATCAAAGGAAATCTAGGCACTCACATGGGGAGAGAAAAGAGAAGGATTCAGGTGTAGGCCCTGATTGCCATTCACAGAATAGTTGGGTAGAATCGAAGCCTTAGATGTGATTCACCTAGCGTTATCTCCTCGGGCTGTTACAGAAGAGCTTGGTGGTACTCAGCTTCATGATTTTGATACTAGTCTGTCAATGTTTGGTGGGGCTTTTTTAACTCCCAGCTCCTGGAATCCCAGGATTACATGAGCTTTGATTGGAGAACAAAGTTAATTTTCTTTCCCTTATGCTTGAAAAAGAAAGCCTCAAAATATACTTTAGAGAGATCATAGCAAATAAAAAGAAATTCAAATTAATTATTTAAAATATAAAACCCTACAAAACCTCCTAATATTAAGCCACTCACAGTTTTGTCCCATGATTTTTGAATCACTGGGCAAGGAAATACTGGAACCCTGCCCTTCATTTTTTGCACACTACACAATAATGTCTTTGTTGTGGGGGGGGTGTTAATCAGCATCTTTTGTTTTAAATTTCAAAATGAAGGCTATGAAGTAGACTTGATCTGCACAGAGATAGAACAGGCTCTCTTTAAAGCTATTCCAATCTCAAGGCAAATTAATGTTTCAATGTTTGAGATTTTGCGACTCGTGTGTATTTAGGTTCCAGTTCAAGAGAGCATTTGGGAATGTACTTGCATGCTTTCCAGAACAGAGAGGCTTTGCTGACTCTTAACAAAAGTATTTGTTATTTATCCCCAAATGTGACATTGCTCCTTTTGAAAATATTTGAGTGCATTTAGCAAATGTCTGTTTGCATAAGATTTCTTCAAGAACTGTATAGGTGAAAAAAAGACTAATAGCTCCTTTAACAGCAAATAGTGCCTTTCGAGTCTTCCACTTCAAATCTATGTCTCTTAAATCCATAATTATGTATGGAGTAGATTCTGGTGACTCCATCACTGCAGACTGTTGTGTATGTCCATATAAAATAGCAATGGCCTTCACATCCATACGTATCTGTGCAAGCCAGAGAGTCTGACTTCATTGCAGGCTGAACTATACACTGCGAAGAGCCAACTTGTTACTGAAGTCCTTAAAACAAGGGACTAGAAAGCTCCATGCAGGTGTAAGGCAAGGGCTTTCTGCAGTCTGCAGTAATTGCTGAGGTCCTAAGGCAGCAATCCCCTTGCACAGCCATGGATGGGAGAGAGTAACTCCAGCTGATCAAGCTTACAAATAAATTGCCTGGACATGGTGAGGTAGTGAGAACCTTGTTAGAGGAAAACTGGATTTAGTGGTAAAGAGTCGGACTCAAAGTTCAGGGAAACTGGATTCTGTTCCTGGGTCTGCTGCAGGCTTGATGTGGGGCCGTGGGCAAATTGCTTGGCTTTCTGGTACTTATTTTTCCTTTTGTATAGCCCAGCTCTCAGGGGTAGCACAAAACTCTTTGGTCGTTTAAAGAGTTCTTTGAGCACTTCCCATGGAAAGCACTATAGAAGCTCCCAGTTTGCTGCTTTATCATGTGGGAAAGAAGTCGGAAATGTAGCTGTCATGCTTCTGATTTTTTTTAATGTTAGAAATGTAGGGTTTTGCTAACAGGTGATGGGACAGCTACTAGGCATCATGAGAGCTAAGGTCTCGTCCACACACAATGCACTGCCTGTTGGATTACCAATGTGTTATAACCCGATTTCAGGCATATTCACACTCAGGCCTGTTCCTGACTCAGTTCATGTGTGCACACTCATGTTCTAGATTAACGGGGTCTTTGTTTTCATTTACTGAACTAATTTGAACAACACACACATCTTTTCTTGGTACATGAACAGTAGTGTAA
This sequence comes from Alligator sinensis, assembly GCF_000455745.1. NCBI lineage: Eukaryota > Metazoa > Chordata > Crocodylia > Alligatoridae > Alligator > Alligator sinensis. The sequence goes on along the minus strand of NW_005843323.1, from coordinate 50,228 downwards.
GTAAGGCAGGATGGCCGGGGCAGCAGCCCCATCTACCAACTTGTGTGTCTGAGCGGTGGCAGCTGGAAGTCACCACTGCCTCTGTGCATCACAGCTGCCCCGTGTTACATCTCTGTGGCTAAAAACAAATGGCTGTTTTACCCCAGGACAAAGAATTTTATTCTGGGATCTTACACGTTCATTGTCCCACTTTCAGAACCTGTAAAGTAACCAAATTGACATTTGGCCACCAGGTCAACCAAGGCTAATTCGAGGTAATTTCCACTCAAGTGCCATGTGTAAATGATTGTCCCGGCATCTCTTGATTCGTTTCAATGAGTCAAAATCCAGGACAATCAGTCCCGGATTAAACCAGCCGTCTGTTTTGAGCCTGAATGTGAATGTTTACAAATGGAGTTAATCACTTCATGTGTAGATAAAGCCATATTTAAATCAGGGCAAGATTGTATACAGCTATTTTTTTTCCTGTTTAAATAGAAACCTGGTTCAATGTTGTCGAATCTTCTTTTACACAATGAAAGAAAAATGCATCAGTCTTCAACCAAAATATGAGCATCTAGACAGGAGGTCGGACCAGCCCGACGACATAAATTTTAAAGCATTCCTCGCGCGCAAGTTTGTGGGTAGACAAGGCCCAGGAGAGTGCTGCCTGAGCTATTAATGGGGGAAGTGATTTTTCCTTAGACTGATTAAAAATCTTTGGGTTTTTTTGTTTGTTTGTTTGTTTTTTAAACACCTATTTAGCTTTTAATTAACACTGAGGAGAAAGGAAGTCAGTTAAATATTCAGCACCTCCTCCCTTTCAATTAAGGTGTGAGAGCACAGAGGCCTGATGAGGCCTCTGGGAAACACTCTAGAAACAACAGTGCAGGCCAGACTTGACAATCCAATGCGTTTTTTAAATGGGAAAAACAAGTACAGGGCAAAACCTTTTTTTAAAATCATTTAAAATGAAAACACAGTTGCGGCTCTATTTTTACGGCAAGCAGCAGCACAAAAAAAAAAGTCATATGCCCAATTATCTTTAAAAAGCTGCTTTTGCAGGTGGTTTCCTTTAACTGGTCTCCCTCCCTGAATCCCAGACCCTGCTTTTCATGGTGGCACAGCATGGGATGTTACCCAAAGGTCTTTCTGTTCTTCGGGGGAGACAGGAGGGGAAGGCCACGGATGCTGGAAGAGCTCCTCTTTATGCTGCATACTCCTTTCTGCTCCCTGATTTAGATATTTTTTGTCACAGCAAGAGCAGCAGCCTTAGATCGCAGAATCTTTAAAGCTGAGCCTAGTAACTGGGAGAGAAATTTCCCTACTGCCACAGTGCTTCTGTGCTGGGAAGTCGGAGAACCAAGCTTTTTTCCTTCCAACTCATCTGACTGCCGCCCAGCTGTGATCCTTCTTCTGAATCCAGGAGATCACAAGATATCTAGCCGAGTGGCCTTTCGAGAGGGGGATTTACCTGCTTTGGAATAGGGTGGAGACCCAGAAGCTTGTGGGACTGTCTTTACCAGCTGTATCTCTGGTCTGCTTTTAGGTTTCCCATCAAAATAGCAATTAAAGAAGCAGCTGAACTTTTGGAAAGAGGGAGGACAAATAAGATGGACTGATTAAAATAAGAATAATAATTGGTACAAATTTTGCAACAATATGTGTTCATGGTCTCCCCTCAGCTCTGCTGTGTTCCTTCACTTTTTTAAAACTATTCACACTCTTATTTAATGCATGTAAAAGTGATTCCAGCAATTCTTTTGACGTCTAACAAAATCTTAGTTGACATTGATTGTTCAATTTATTTTTCTCTTAGCTTGATAAGTATTTTTAAATCTATTGATTTTTATTTATTTTTTTTTGGTAAAACAATTTCTCAGAACAAATACAGTTTTAATATTTCACGTGCTTTGAAAAGATTCACAATCCTATTATATAAACTCATTTTAAAAGGGAAATGCAGGCAATACTGAAACTGCATCTATACAAATATATAGGCATAAATGAGATTTTTATATTGAATGCAGAAGTAGTATAAGTGCCAAAATTGTAGACCTTGAATATGTTTCATGTCTGATTTTAAGGCATATTGGATGTAAGTGCGCACTGACTTCTGGAAGTAAAGGATAAGTGTTTTGCAGGAAATCTTCTGAACACAAGTAAGACCCTCCCCAATTCTGCTTTCACATTAGCTTATCATGATAGCATATTCCCAACTGCACAGTGATAGTGAAGGTTTTTTTAAATGGATTGGCACCTCGTGTATTGTAGTGATTTATCTTCTGCTGTGCATACTCATGTCCTACAAATAGTCTTTCATGCTTTTTTTTGAGGATTGTGTGCTCCACACACTCAAGCCTATGAATAACCTTACATTGCTCAAGCAAAACCATCCATATTAATAGCCTTACTCATGTGCATAAGTGTTTGTAGGATGGATTGATTGATTGATTGATTGACTGAAGTGTTGGTAACAAACTGGTATCTTCTCAAATGTTAGAGTTCAGTTCTGCTTCTTTTGTAATCAACAGCAGAACTGGCACTAATTGCAGTGGGAGTACAATCTGGCAATCCTTGTGTTTTGTAAAAAATGTCTTCCCCAAATTTCTGTCTCAAAACACTAATAGTTCATAGAAATTCAGGGTGAAAAGTTATGCCTTTGTAGAGGATTCCATATTGCTATGATTGTAAGCTGGCCTGGCATATAAATTGATTCTTCATTTTCAGTTTCAAGTTTAGGAAAAAAAATATTTTTCCCCTAAACATGTTAATAACTGCAGGGAAAGACCTTTAACTCCATTGCCTTGATAAAATCTTACAGGAGAATCAAATACGCAAGGAAATAACCCAAAGCATTAAATATATAAAAATACTAAGATAAAATTATGTTGAAAAAATTCTGACTTCAAATTTTTTTATTTCATACGCACAAAAATGCACAGGTCAAGACTGTCAGGGAACCCAATTATAAGTCAATTCTGCTTATAAGATGCATACAGTTTTTATGGTTCTCTTGAAGGAAAATGGGTAGATTTATCATCAGAACAATAGAGTAATTAACACTTTTAACATCAGGTGTCATTATATGTTAATCCTGATTATTCTTTAGCTGACCTAAATACACTGTGAGATTTGTATCTTTTAAAAGAAAGCTGTAGGAAGTAATGTGAATGCTCCTAGAAATATACTCAAATCTATCATCTAAAATGTTTTGATTTATTTTGAATTTATTGCAAAAAGTACCACCAATCTGCCTTTGACTTCCCCGGAGTTACTTCAGATTGACAATGATCTAACTGGAAGTAGAATTTGATCTACACACGTCCCTTATCAAGATACGTTCAGAGTTTCCATATAAACAAAACCTTTCATTGGAAAAAACAGCTTGTCATTAATTACATCAATGTAAAACTAGTGAAATTCTGTGGACCTCAGCGGAGTTACTTAGAATTGCTTCTGGGAATAATTTGAGATTTGAATCTAGTCCAATAATGAGACATGCAGTATTATTTTCCATTCCTAGAAAGGGTTTTAAATGTTTACCTTGGTTAAAATATTGATGAATTCTAGCCCACGTGCACAAAAATGGGGAACCTGGTTAAACATGATTCTTATTAAAAATGCCCAAAAGAGACAAAAGCTGACTGTGGAAAAAAACAAGTAAGATGATAGGCATACTCTTAAGAAGTCAATATTGTATGGGTCAAATTGCAGTTGGCACTCTGTAACGTGCATAATGTGTCTGTCTCCCTAAGAATTTTGCTCAGTTGAGAGCATTAGTCCAGCAGGCTTTTTACATTAAGCTCCATCCAAGACTCATTAGTAACGCGTAAGCCAGAGAAATAATTGACATGAGGTTAAGGAACTGGTCAAGACTTCAGCTGTATCTAGATTCGGTAACTACCTTTGTTCCCAACCTGCTGCGTGATCTTAGGCAATTCGCTTCAACTTCCCTTGCCTCTGTCCCCCATCTGTAAAATGAGGATAATGCTTCTCCCATCCTTTCATTGTGTTGTCTCTTGGGATGTTAAGCTCTTCACAGCAGCGACTGTCATTGTGTATAGCATAATGGAGCCCCCCGTCTCACTTGGGACCTTTGCATTAGAGGAGTGCTCACACACATAATAAATAACAGCAGTAATCACCAGAAAGTTGTCATTTCTTGGATAATCATCAAAAAGTTGTCATATCTTGGATTCCACAGTAGTCTACTATTGTAGATGTGCAAAAACGTACTGTTGATTTATTTGTTTAAGGGCAACTCTTACAGGAGTTTTATCGATCGTGTCTGTGTACTGCATTTGTGCAGGTTAGGCTAAACTCCCAAATTCCTATTTCACCATGCCCTGGGCTTAGCATCCGGTGTCATAGATGTGTATAAAGCTATCGCCAGGTGGAGTTTCTGAGATTAGTCTTGTTGTTGTCCTGGTCAGGAACTTGGAGGGGAGAGTCTAGCTCCATCCTCGCCTACCTCCGAGGATGCTGTAGCTGCTCCTGTCCGATTGACTGTGCTTTTCTATGTTTCCTGTACGGTAGACGTTCTGGATTAGACTCTGTGCATTTTAAGAGTGACAGAACTTGGGTGGCCATCCTTTGCATTGGTTTTTGCACTGGTTTTATTGGTGCATCCGAACATTGCTGCGTGAGATTTTTTCTGGTTAAAATACTGTTCTGCTCAGCATGAATACATCACCTAGGGCTGGCTGAATAATTGCAAACATCTCTGTGGAGATCTGTCAATCACCTGCTCTGCAGTATGCTCCCTTCAGTTCTGGATACCTCTTAAGCAGAGATTGCTAATTATCCCACATCTTTTACCAGGTGGACTAAAGCCCATTAGGTTCTAAGTTCAGCCGATCAAACTCATATTTGGAGACTGCTAATGATCCAACATCTTTTATGATGTGGACAGATATCTGTTATAGTCAAAGCTCAGCCCTTCAAACAGCTTTCATTTACAATATGATGTAAGCCAGATTTCAGTCCAGGCCTCAAGAGGAAGATGCTAACATCTCGGTATCATCTAAGCTCTTATCTATCTGTGTAACTAGTCTTCTGAATGTAATTTTAAACTACTAATTGTCTTCACATGGAATTAAAAAGAATGCTTAAAATGAGTCTCACATTTTAATTGTTTAAACTCGTACTAATCTGCATAAGTGTAATATTTTAAAAGCGCAGATTCCCACAAGTTACGATAACTGTTTGGCATTTTCAAATAGATTCGAAGTAGGCAAACATCAGGAGTCCCACATCACATAATAAATGCACTCCTGTGCTCCTGCAGCTGGATCTCTGAGAGCAGATCCACCGCAGTATTGAAGCCTCACATGCCACAGCGATGATCGCAGTCTGGAATTTCGTAATTACAAAATTAAAATCAGAGCTTTAAATCCAAATTTAGGGGCCTAGGAGTGGGATTATTCAAATGCACCTTAGTGAAAGTCTCATTGAGTTGAAGCTGATTTCATTGGGATGCATAGTTCTCGGTCACTTCGATGCAGGTCATCTTAAGGGATTTCTGCTTCTAGGTGACTTTGGTGCTTTTGAAAATCCTGCCCTTTGTTATGAAAATATCAACTGCTATGTACAGACATAAAATCAAATATTAAAATAGGTTAAGAGCATATAGAATAATAGTCAGTAAGGACTGGTCAAATCTTCTAGCACATATTGTTAGAAACACAGGCACCTCTGTGCCTGTCTTGTTGGTCTCCATTATTATGACTCAATTTATGTCTTCAGAATTAATTATTCTGCTTTCCTTGTTACTTCACATTTATATGAATTAAATATATATATTTGTAGGACACCACACATTTAAATTGCCCTTGACAAGTGCAGGAATTTAGGAATCTTAAGTTGCATTGACTTTCAGAGAGGCATCTAGGGACTAGATTTTTAAAGCTACTTAGGCCTCTAAAGATGCCAAAGGGCACTTAGATCAGTTGTTCTCAACCTGTTTAGACTGAAAGCACTCCTTGTTTGACTCATGGCACTCCTCAGAAAATGCCAGCTCTTCATTCTCACTCATTTTTTGACTACAGAAAAATATTAGAGCAATTCTTCTGTTGTAACAAACTCATGAAGACCACAACAGGTCAGAATGGATTTAAAATGATGGATTCCTATTTGAAATCTCTGGGTTTATCATGTGAATTGTGTTTGCATGCCTAACTGTGCTAACACTGCATGGCACCCTGCGACACCCTTGAAAGGATACCAAGGTGCCCCGGGTTGCTGTAGCATCCCTGGTTGAGAATCACTGACCCATAAGCACTTTTGAAAATCCTATTAAGTGCCTATGTCCCTGAAAATAGCACAAGGTGCTCATCTAAGCACCTAATGATGCAAAGAGCTCTGAAAATCTGTTCCCGAGTGCTGAAATCTGTAAAGAAGTCAGGACCTTCAATCACTTAGGGTAGGTGCAGATGTTACTCTTAGATTGACCTAACTAGGGTGAGGTCTACTGAAATGCCAAACTGTACATATATTTGGAGGGGTTAGGTTGGGCAAAACATGGCATGGCCAATCTAATTTAGGGGGTGCAATCTAACTTAGGGCCTGATCTACCCAATGTGTACATGTCTGGAGAGCAGCTCTGGGGCTGGGAAAGCCTAGTTACTCGCCCCAGCCCTTGAGCTGTACTTTTCCAACCCCCACCCCCACCGGGCTATTTTTACTGTCCCCCTTGCAGACCCACTAGCCCCCCACAACCCAACCAACCTTTCTTATGGACCCACTAGCCCCCCTGATCCCTTCTGCTCTTCCCCCCACCCCAACTGACTTAGATCACATTCCCAGCGCAGTTCCCAGAACTGGCAAACGTCGGCACAAATGGGACCCAATCTATGATTGCACAGCTTAATCAGATAAGATCAGATCATAAAGTCAGATCGTAGATCGAGTCCCAGGAATATCTGCACATGTCCTTAGATGCTTTTCAAACGTTTGTTCATCGCTTAATTGTATGAGCACAGGGTTATGAGCTGCTCCAAGCCCACCCAAATGTTGTGAGACTTAACTGGATAAGGCGCACAATACTTCAGAAGCAGAGGGTTTGGGACTGTGACTGAAGTTAAGCCCAGCTCTTCACTCAGCAGTCTTAAATACCAGGCTCCATATTTTCTACAATGTCAAATAATACTGCTACGCAACATAATGAGAAGTATGCTCCTAGGAGATCAACAGTGAAGAAAGCAGAGTCATTTCATTGATATAACAAGAGTATTCTAAGTAATTTAGATTTGTGGGAGCCCTCAAAATGGACCAAGTCCCTTCAAATCATGGAGGATACAGATCCTTCCATGAAGAGTGTACAAGCCCAGCAATTGGCAAACCTAGTGCTAATTTAACAACCTACTAGCAAAATCCAGAAATAGTATGTACCTGTTATAGTCTCATATTCATTTTGTTAAAAGAATTAATTGAAATGGAAGTATCCTAAATCCTCATTAATCTCTGAAAAACAAAAGCTTTTTATTATACAACAAAATGAAGGGATTGATGCTTATACCTGCCTGTTGACAAATTCCCAGTAGAAAATCTCCCTCGGAGCCCACCACCCCACAAGCTTCACTTAGACCTTGCCTGCTCAAATGTATCAGCACCATTTTATGGGAGTGGATTTGGATTGTAATGCCACAGCAAGCAAAAAGAGAGCTTCAAAAGGGATTTTGATGACAGAGGTTTAATCTGGAAGTCCAGCCAAAAGAAGCAAGAAGGGGCTCCATCCATTGAGATGGCTCAGGGCATGCCTCTCTGATGAGACGACTAAATCCCAGGAAGGACATGGGGGGAGGTTTGGGGGTGGGAAAAGGCTGATTTATTTGTTTTGGGGTTTTTTTATGTGTGCGCTTCTTGTGGGCATCCCTGGATTTAGTGAGGCTTTCAGGAGAACAGGAAGAATAGGTAATGGCTCGGCAGTCTGCAGCTCGGAGGGCACTCTGTTCCAGCTCTATGCAATGAAAGGAGGCAGAGAGATATTTAGGAGGGGACAGACAGAGGCCCTGAGGCTGGCCTTAGCGGCAGAGCAAGGCTGATGACCTAAAGCTGAAGATGTTTAGTTGCGAAAGGATCAGGATTTTGCAGGGCCTTGAAGAAGAGGACAACACTTTTAAATATGATGGTGTGGAAAACCGCGGAGACCAACGTAGCTATGCAGAGTGGCCTGGGTTCCAATTCAAAAACAGAAAGTAATTTTAGTAACCACCTCTTGCATGGGCCCTAGATCGATTAAGTGGTTTTTAAGGTGTTTGTGAGAGGCATTTTTAAGGTGTTAAAAGTGGAAAAATTGTGTTTTTGATATGTATTGGAGGAAAAACATCAGTTATTAGACATAGCTTTTGGGGTGCAGGGCAAGAGAGAGAAATATGCCTGTAAATCAGTAACAGTAGTCCCGTGCCCTGCATAACCACCATACCCCACCTCTGGGTAAGGGGGAGTAGAGATACCATACGTCAGCCCTTGTGTCTCTGCTCACTCAGGCTCTTCAGAAAACGTATTCAAAGCAGCATGTACTGCTACCTTAGGAACTACAGTATACCGGACAACACGGCAATACATTTTACTTATTTAAAAAGTTTCTCTAAGCAATGACGTGTCCTGGAGAGCATTTCTGAAGCCTAGAACATCTGTGCAGAAAGCAAGATGATGCTTAAGGTCCAAGGAGAAGATACAGCTTCACAAATCCAGTGATGATGCTGTGGGCCAAATTGTACTGTCTTTGTACAAGGAAAACGCCCCTGGACATCAGTGGGAGCTTGTCCTGCTTAAAGATTACAAAGAGGGAGCTCTAAATGCTGTGGTGAAACCTTTTTTCCAGACCATCGGAGAAGATGCAGAGTAAAAGCAACATCCGATAAAATGCAATTTTTGCAAATCAACAACTTTTTTTTCCTTTCTTTATTAAGGCGAACACACGCAAGAAACCAATTCACCTCATTCACTGAAGAAGGATGTAGAAAACATGGGGAAAGGTAAAAAAAATTAGCTTTGATCGTATAAACCTGCTCTTTGTTTTAATAGAATATAAGGATAATAGGGGGCATTTTTGTTCTGCACCATATTTTAAGCTTGACAAGTAACATATGAATAATATATGGACCTTTGGGTGGATATAATTGAGATTAATGCATATATATCAATCAATACATGACACTGTAATATAATACTTTAAAATAATATATTACATTGATTTATATTCATGGATTTCTGCATAAAATCTATTCTAGGTCTATGCAACACTTTTTTTTTTTAACTGCTAAAATATTTTGTCTTATAGTAATGAATTGCCCCACATAATAGTTCTCTCAAGAATTATTTATACAGTTTAGCAGAACTGCTCTTCTTTTCTCTTTATTAGAAGAACTCCAGAAGGTTTTGTTTGAGCAAATAGACTTACGGAGGAGATTAGAACAGGAATTCCAGGTGTTGAAAGGAAACGCTTCTTTCCCAGTATTCAGTAAGACATGTTTCTGTATTTTCATTGTTGCTTGCAAAATGCCACTGTCTTTTATTGTGAGCTTATGACATGATAGGTGAATCATGTTTATGAGTGTTTGTGATCCTGGAGCGCTGGGCTTGGCCATTCTGAAGACATCACTGAGATTTCTACCATTTGCTTTCAGGACCTGCAGAGGCAGGACATTTAGGTGTAAACTTGAATCTGGATTTTATATAGTATTACTTTTATATAGTATTTAAAAAGACAATCTCAAATACTGTTTGCAATTCTCTCCCTACCTGTTGAAAACACAGGGCATCCAGGGTTAGGATGTGAGCACTGGGCTCCAGCCTGTCCCACCAGTGTATTGTGATCCAAAAGTCAGCATAACCAACCACGTGTCATTGTAGGTGGACTTATGTCATAGATATTCAGGCTGAGAAGGTTTTGGGAGATGTGATTAAGGGTTCCTTCTTTGCCCATCTTTGGTATCAGTCCTTTGGAAACCTTTGCAGCCAGTAATGACTTGGAGCAACCTGGAGGTCATTCTAAATGATGCTGGCAGGGGCCGGTCTATACGTACTATACATTATACATACTATACATGTAAGAGCACTGTGGTCATCTCTGCACTTTCCCTGGGGAGGTGGACTCTGTTCTTTGACTCTTGATGATAATTTGGGCCAGGAAGAAGTGATGGAATATGCCATGCCAGTGAAAGATGGTGAGGAACTTGATGAGACTGTTAGCACGTGGAATTGTCTCCTGCAGGGCATGGGGACAGACTCACTGCCTTTCAAACCAGCATTGGAAAATAATTGCAAGGAACAACCTGGCCAGGGATGACGCCAGAGTTACAATGTGCCCGATGGATTTGTCATGCATATGATTCAATAAAGCTAGAAGGACCAAGCTGCTGCTGACAGTGCTGCACAATGCAGTGCTCAACACCGCAGCGCTGCTCCTCCCACGTGCAGCCTATTGTGTGGCAGACATGATGGTCAGGCGGCTCTCTGAGCAGGCAGTCGGCCGTAGCCATGTGTGCCTGTGAGGAATGACAGGTCCAGGATGCAATGTGGCCTCTATAGGAAAAAAAATAGAATGACTCGTTCTCTTACCTGCTCCTTCATGATGTCAGGAGGTGGCCTTCAAGCTGGGTTGGGATTTTGCTGTTTTTAAAAGGCTGTTTCTGTCTGGTTTTTTAAAATTTGACACTAGGTCATCTGTAGTCTCCTTTTACCCTCGGTCTGTATAGACAGAGAATCATTGGGCTTTTGAGTGCACAACAGGCTGGAAATTAAAACCAAAAACCTTTCCCCATCCAGTTGTCAGACTGTTTAAAACACGTCCGGCTTCTGTTACCTCTTACCTGACGGAAAGCACTGACAGCCCCTTGGGCAAACTGCTTTTGGTGCCCAAGATTCAGACCCTCAAACTTCAGCAGTTCGGTGTCATTCCAGCAAGGGCAAGACTCATTATACATGATACTCCTGAGGTTAAATAAAGGAGAAAAAATGTTGTGGCACTTTGTACCTTAATTGAAGTCGGGGGGAGGAGCCCAAACACTATATTCATGCTCATAAAGATCAATTGTAGCTTTCCCCCTTAAAGATGGGAAGAATTTGAGAAAGCTAAGAAAAGCCAAGGCAGACCTTCAAGTACAACTCCATCTATAGGCCAACTACAAATACATTTGGACATTGTAAATTATGGGGAAAATAAAAGCCAGAGGTTATGTGGAATATTTATGAAAGAAGAGTAACCCAATATTCAGTATAAATTCAGTGACTGCTTGGGTTTAGGAGCCAGGTCATCATAAAATAAATGTTGGGAGCTACGCAAATGATACGCACGGTCGCATAAAAAGGGCATCTTGGAATCTTGCCATTCAGGTCACTCATTTATCCTTTTGTTCAAAGTAAAATTAATGCCCCATCATTGCCATGTAAATAAACGCTGCAATTAAACCACATGAAATACAATTCAAATGAAAGAAAAGAATGCGTGCTGCTGACCAAGGAAGTGGCAAACACATACATCAGCTTGAAAAATAGGTGGTTTTAATGTACCACAAAGTAGTGGTCAATGTTACTCTAGGTTAAAATAGAAAAACAACTAGTGTGCGATAAACAACAAATGCAGCTGACCGTAAAACCCATTTGCAGATTTAGATTTACCAAAAAAACCCTACCATATATAGCTAGGATGAGAAACTGAGCGTTTATAAACCAAGCAGGTGGAACACAGGCTAAATGTCGTACCCTCGTCCACCGAGAGGAAAAAGCGCTGCTATCCGCAGAAGGAGCTGCTCCTTTGATTCAGGGTCCAGAAACCTGCAAGTCTGGGCTTCACTCCTTGTTGAGATCTTGTAATGGAGTTGTCCCATTAAGGGCCAGAAAGATAAATATCCCAGGATCTTATTAAAAAGAAGTTAAAATGGCTTGGAATTGAAGGTACCAAAAATGAGTTATACGAGGAAAATAGATTTAATTCATCTATTAAACTGGATGGACGACATTGAAAGAAAGAACCTGGAAGTAGAAAGCCGTCCTGACTCTCTGTGTGACCTGGAAAAATTCAACCGAAGACAGAACGGGTCTTGGACGCTGACCTCCCCGGGCCTGGCCAGGATGGAGGCACGCTGTTGGAGTAGTTCTGGGCTGTCTTGCCCTTGTCCTTACAGTGTTGGTGCTGCCTCTTCTGTCCATCACCTGTGAATAAGTAGGAGCCCTTGTTTCCAACCGGATTGTTCAGCACCTCCACAATCAGAGGGATTAAAAACAGAGGAAAGGATTCATCTCCCCCCTTAACAGTAAACCAATACCTGCCCCTGCAAGGCAAACCTATCACTGCCTCTAGGAAACGCTGCCTCTAGAGTTATCTCCCACAGCTTAGTCTGTCGGGCCCTCAGGGCAAGACCCACGTCCTGCATGTCTGCACAGCACTGAGCACATTGTGAACACTAAAGGAGTAGCCTAGCCGCTGCCACATGCAGCAGTCCCACAATGTCCTGTGTTTCTCCCTTTTTTTTAAAACGCTTTTTGGATCACATACTCAGCTGCTATAAATGAAAAATGTTTAACAAGAACTGTCCGTATTTGCAAGCTCTTTTAACGGCGTGATGATGATTGTTTCTTTGGGGCCATACCGCCTGATGTTTTGGCTCAGGATGGTGAATAACAACAACAGCAACAATAATGATGATGATGATGATGAAGATGATTATAATAGTCCTGAGTCTCTATTCCTTGCACTGTTTTATTATCTGCATATTGCTGTAGCACCCATGGCCTCCAGACATAATGTCTGCCTGTGTGAAGAACCTATCCACAGGAAATGCATGTCCACCCAATAATAGTATTTTGCTCCCTCTTTATAAGCATATCAGAAACAAGAGAGACATCTTTGCAGGAATTGCAAAAGTGTCTCATGTTTGTTAGCTGCTCTTCCTTGCTGGAACAGATTAGGATTTTGCAAATGCCAACTTAAAATCGGAGAAATTAGAGTTGAAGCAAAACTACATGGTCATCTCATCCATTTTCTGTGGTAGTGCGGGATTGTTTCTTACAGTGTATCCCCCAGGCCTTTGGTCTCATCTGGTTCAATTCCCAGTGACTTGGAATAATGGAGTTCTAGTTACTTCCCTAGGAGAGGATGCTCCACATTGCAAGAAACTTCACTCTCAGGGCATTTTTTCTGATGTTCAGATCAAATTCTCCTAGGTTTAATTTTAAATGTCATATTATCACTCATCCATATACTTCCTCGAGTCATTCTGTAGTTCCTCTGCCCCCTTGCTGTTCCTCCTCATCAGATGTTCATAGACTGTAATCTGTCCATGCATTTTAGACACTGACATGACCTTCATTGTTGTAGTATCCGAGCAAACACCCTGTGAGACAGAACAGTCCTAGAGAGGTGGTCAGATAAGACACAAAAAGACTAAGGGCCTGATCTGACGGTGTATTTGAGACAGAGTTTAAGGGCACCTATACACATGCAGTGAGGCTGCTCCAATGTGCTGTAATTACAACATGTCAGAGCAGACTCAATTAATCGAGTCAGCTGGAGCGCGGTAATTACCACACTCTGAAAAATTCCACACATTGAAATATGGTGGCGGGGGCACTTTAACTAAAGCTCGTTTGATGAGTTTTAGTTAAAGTGCCTTCGCTGCCATTTTTCAGCACAGGGACGCTGATACATGTGACGCTCTGGGCACTTTAATTAGAGCAGTTGTTAGAGCCACTTTAATTAAAGTGCCCCCCACACCTCCCAGAGCACATGTATAAATAACCCAAGTGCCCAAGTCCAAGCGGGTGATCCACAAAGTCCCTAACTATTGCTTATGTACTTGACAGGCCACGGGCACTTAAGTTTTGATGGAAATGTACTTAGACACCTAACTCTCAGCATGATGAGAAGAGCTGCCATCTTGGCTGAGACGAAGACTTAGGTGCTCAAGCCCTGCTTAAGGCCATCTGGGATTTACTGGGTAGGCAGCACTCCACCAAAATCCCCTGAGAGGTCTGATTAGGCAGGTTTGCCGGGCACACAGCCAGCACGTGCTGACAGCATTGAGTGCAGTGCTCACAATCGCTTTCATTGGAAACTAGTGGTGATGTAACTTTTTCACATTATAGCCTAGTGACTAGAGCCAAGATGGCAGTATTTCTGAGCATGATTGTAAGGCACCAACGTGTGTTTTCAGTTCAGTCAGTGGGCGTACATTGGTATAAATAAGAGCCAATTTTTTGCTCCTATAGGGCGCGTCTACATGTGCATTAACACGCTTTAGTTAAGGCACATTAAATCTAGTACCTCCATTGTGAGGTACTAGAAGAATGCGCATTAGTCTGTCTTAATGTGCATTAACTAAAGAGCATAGTGTTTAAGTGACACAATGCTCATTAGCCTATTGTTGTGCACGTTAGCTACAAAGCACAGGTTTTTAGTGACGCTTTAATGCATATTACAATAGGCTAATGCACATTAAAGCACACATGTAGATGCGCCCATAGAGATTTTGTTCTTCTCACTCTGGTCCGAGGAAGTTTTGCCGGAGCAACAGCTACAGTCTCGGGCCCACTGAGAAAACCACACAAGATGTCTGATAAATGTTAGACTTCCAAATGTAGCTGCCTAAATTTGAAAACCCAATCATGTGTGAAACACTTGCACCTGATCTATCCTAAACTTTTTTTTCTGTGGTCCACAGTGTTCAATCCCAGACAGGCAGCTTTCATCAAGAGGGCCCTCGGTGGGAGAGAGTGTTGCAAATAAATTATTACAGTGTTCCTCAAACTCTTTAGTGGTAGTTTTACTTTATTTATACTAACTTCTGTTGTGCAGGTTGATATCTTAATTAATGCACCTGCATTTTTCTCTTCAATCCACACAGATAATTTTCAAGATCAGATGAAACGGGAGCTGGCGTACAGAGAAGAAATGGTACAGCAGTTACAAATTGTAAGTTGTTCTCCTCCACTAAAACCAGTAAAGACCTATCCTTTTCTTCTGCTTGTCTCCATTGATAAATTCTTCCACTTTTGTTTCTGAAGCCGTGCAGATGTACAATTACTGAGCCTGTACATAGCAAGATTTGGGAGTGCAGTTTTCTCAGCTGGTTTAAAGTCTAATTACCAGGAGATTTACTTGCATACAGTAATCAGATGTGTCTTCACATTTCTACTAAATGGAACTACTTTCCATGTGTTGACTCCACAAAGAGATGTACACCTCCAATGAGAGGCAGGCAAGTTTGCCTATCCAGTGACCATTAAAGAGTTAAATATCTTGCACAGATTGCTGAAGATGCAGCCCCTAGCATTAGTGCCTAAGGATGAAATCACACCTTTACCAAAAGGTCACTGCGTAGCCCAGATCTAATAGGTGTCTACACCCTTTGGTGGCTCTCTGCATAATCGTTCTGAAAAAAAGTTAATTTACACAACGAAAAGGTTCAGATTTACAAAGCACAGCAAATATTTGTACCAACAGATGCTACATTTCTCATGTGTACATGTAACATGAAAAAGGCCTTTATGCGTGTGCACATACACACACACGGGTGATTGTACATACAGTGGGTTTTTTAGGGAATTAGCCCCCTTCCCATGATCCTACCCAAACTGATGCAGACAACAGAGCTAGAAATTGAGGTTGTTTCTTAAATAATTCTACTAAGGTTTGGTTACTTTGGAGAACAGAACAGCAGGTGATCTTTCCTGGAGAGCCAACTATTTAGTAAGCTGAAGGGTTTTAGAAAATAGTACTTTTGTATTTAGCCTTCCCCATACAGAATGATATCCCTTGCATCACTCAGCTGTTCCAAGGGCAGGAGTTGTTCCTAAATAGCCTTGCTTACCTGGATCAGTTCTGCGTCTCATCCTCTGAATTTGCCTTGTGTGATCCTGGGGCATCCAGTCTTTGGTTACTATTGTTTTCTCTAGGTGAGTTGGGTTGTAAAAGTAATGCTGACAGCTGCAGTTGTCAAAGTCATCAATCTGCAGTTATGCACAGAGGGGAGTGGTCTGATTTCTAGTGGTGCTGGCTGCCCCCACACTCCCACCGACTTGAGAGACTGACTGCAGAAAACCCAACCCTGCTGTAGAAGTTATGTATAGACTTTGAATTTCCTGCTCTTATTCCCCACACTCTTCTACTTTCTCATGCTCTTGAGGCCATGCGGCTTCTTCCATTTAATAGATTTCATAGATCTTTAGGGTTGGAAAGGACCTCAGTAGATCATCGAGTCCGACCCTCTGCCCTGGGCAGATGACCCCAGCTAGATGTCAACATTTGATGTTAGACAGGAGCAATGGTCTCAAGTTGCAGGAAGGGAAGTTTAGGTTAGATGTGAGGAAAAACTTTCTCACCAGGACAGTACTAAAGCACTGGAACACGTTACCCAGAGGGGTGGTGCAATCTCCATCCTTGGAGGCTTTGAAGACCCAGCTGGACAAAGCCCTGGCTGGGATGATCTAGTTGGGGCTGGTCCTGCCTTGAGCAGGGGGTTGGACTAGATGTGACCTCCTGAGGTCCTTTCCAACCCTCATGTCTATGATTCTATGAAGAATGCATGTCCAATGTTGTGAGTGGTTTAGTAGCAGTAGGATCATGTCTCCAGCCAGGCAAATGCTTAGATAAGGGCTTTTAACTGTTGGCATCTAATTAGCCTCATCCACTTCACCGGGATTTCTTCAGTGAGTAAAATAAATCTAAGTGTGTGGGTAAGAGTTTTACAGGACTGGAGCCCATACAGCCTTAATGCTATGTCATATTGTGTTCACTGCACGGATATGGTTTCACCCTCTCCTAACCAGAGAATGAATGGATTTCCTCTCTAATGCATCAGGCTGCAGATCTGAGCCAATATTTTAAACCAAATCTCCCAGATCTCCATTCTAGGGACAGTTTCTCTTATTTATGGGGAACAGGAAAAGATTGCAGGGTTCAGGGAGTTGCTTTTTTATAGACTCCTAGAAAAAGAGGGCTGGAAGACAACTCAGGAGTCAAGTGTTTGCGTAAACTGCTCTTAATATTTTACAGCCTCCCTAGGTAATCTGTTCCAGTAATTAACCATCCTTGGAGTTAGAAAGTTCTTTCTACTATCCCGTCTAAATTTCTCTTGTTGCAGTTTAAAACAGCTACTTTTTATCTTGTCACCTATGGTCATAGTGAACAGACTATCACCATCCTCTTTATAACTACCCTTATGAACAAGAATAAAAATACATTGTCTTCACTTTGGCAGACAGGGCTCTT
Source organism: Alligator sinensis (assembly GCF_000455745.1). Classification (NCBI taxonomy): domain Eukaryota; kingdom Metazoa; phylum Chordata; order Crocodylia; family Alligatoridae; genus Alligator; species Alligator sinensis. The sequence continues at coordinate 33,034 of NW_005843323.1, read as the reverse complement.
TGGGTAAATCCGATATCTTTTATGAGACCAACTCTAATAGTTGGAAAAATTCTTTGCAAGCTTTCAGGTACGAACACCCTTCTTCAGGCAGAGGAAGCGTCTCCTTGTTTTCACTTTGGGATGCATGTTAGAAAAACACTAGGAAAAGTTCACAGGGTCCTCGTTAAGATCAAAAAATCAGGGCAGTGGTTTTCAAACTGTGCTCTGTGGGGTTGTGCAATATGTCACTGGGGTTCTGCCAAGAGACAGGTAATGGCAGAGCGGGCTGGGAGGCCATGCGTTGCCAGCGTGGGGCAGTCGCATTGTGGGGCTCCACTTCAGTCTCTTGGAAAAGGGTCCGGGGTCCGTGGCAGAAAAGATGATACGAAAGGGTTCTGTGACTTTGCTAACTTTATTCAGGGGATAGTCCAAATTTATACTGGTGTGATTGATTGCAGAATTTGTTTGCTATATAACAGTTAATATGAGTAACATATAATATAATATGAGTGTGTGTGTGTGTATATATACATATAGGATATGCTCTATATAGGATATGGCATATTAATAGAAAACTTGTTCATCACAAGTATGTTACTCATATTAAATGTAATATCCTATATATATAGGATCTGTAATCTAAATACATCCTATTCACATGCTTATTTAAGTGGGCAAAACTCTGGATAATATAGCTCTACGTCACAGCAGCCTGTAATATAGCATGCACGCGCTGTAGGCTGGTCAGACATGTAGAACCTCACTCAGTCTAAATCCAGATTTCTCAGAAACATTAATTGCTGACTAAGCAATTGCACAGTGGAAATTTTAGCAAACCGTTGCAAAGTGCAAATGCAAATGCAAAAAAAAGCATCTGGCAGACAAAAATCTGTAAAATTTTGAGAAAATTTACCTAAAGTATAGCTTTTTAAAAACTTGTTAGCATATGAAAATTGGAATTGCCTTCTTTACAGGTATTTCTCTCGACTTTATACTATAAGCAGTGATTGTTAATATAGGAATAATATTTTTAACTATTGCCTCAAAGGCAGCTAAGGTTGAGCACACTTTTTTATTGCAGTTCTTGAATGACATTGTGAAACTGCAATGCAGAACACATGACAAATTGCTAAGCCAGCATCCACATTTGAAGTAGGGAGTTTGCTGGGGAGTGACAGGTGTCCTGAAGCCCAGCCATGGATCAGTCTAGAAGTGCCCTCTGCTGTTTCGCCGTGGTTACTGCATGGTGCAGCAGCCAGGACAGAACAGGTGGAAAGTTCTCCGTTTAAGGGTTAGTTAAAATAACGTTCAGTCAATGCGTTTAATGTCAGTGCCACCGCAGGCTCACGAAGATTATTTTATGATTTCCTGCCTGGCAGGGGCAGAGCTTCTAATCATGAAAGAACCTATAGGACAAATCCTGACCCGGTTGTACCCCTTGTAATGGGTATTGACTTTCATAGGCATAACTGACTGCAGCACGCAATTCTGGCGTGGGGTTGATCCTGTGTGGGCTGCAGCAGGCCTTGTTAAAAAGAGCTGATCAGTCGCAGGCTCCTTTAAGTCTGCAGCAGCTAACTGGAAATGTTCCAATACGTTTGCTTCTCCTGTGGAGGTGAAATGGGGAGAACACGGGTTTGAGAGCATTCCTCTCCCCTTGGAAAACTCCAAAGTTTCAGTAGTTTTGTCTGGAAGTGGAATCTTATTTCAATCCCATCAGCTTTGGCTTCAGTCATTTGGTTATCAAAGTATACAGCTGTGAGCTCCAAGAACTGGGTACGTTCAGACATGGGGCAGGGATGGGCAACTTGAGAGCAGTGCTCTGGCTGGTTCTCTTTTTCTTATGCATTATTAACAGTAATGATGGTAGCACAGGTAAATTCTACACTTGGAGACACTGTGCAGTCCTACTGCATTAAAATCCTGTCTACTGTGGAGTTATGCAATAAGGGAACTTGGTCCTTTCATTTGGCCTTACCATTGAGATGTGTCAGCAACGCTGAGGCAGGAGCTCAAATCGATTCCAGCTCGCACCTCTGCAATAACACTGCCTTCTGTGCCTGAACCTGGACTCTGAGTTTGGACTCTGAATACACAGAAAGCTGATGTGTTGAATAAGCAAGTGAGATTTTCCTCCAATCCATTTACCTTTTGACCGAGAGAAATTAAACTTGTACCTGTCAGGGTCGCTGGATGTACTTTAGGTGAATGAGATGGAACCTGGTAAATTCCAGTTTAAAAATGAACCGATGACATGCTGGAATTATTGTTTGCAAAAAAAACAGAAAAAAGTGTGTGTGTGTGTAATGTTAATACACCTGTTGAGTCTATATGTATATTAAATAGGTAAAACCAACAGGTTCTCTTTCATTTTGTAGTAGGGGAATTTCCACTAATTCAGTTAACTAAAATGGATGCCCCCTATATCAAAGGTCAGATTTCCAAAGGGCCTCAAACCTGTCTCTGCTTGTGTCTGTGTCCAGAATTTCTTTTACATGTGATTTTTGTTATTGAAGCATACAACTGAGATAGCTTATAGCCAGTTGGCCTGGTTCTCAGTGCTTTGCACCTTGTGCAGCCAGTGACATTGATCTGGCCCATGCCATTACCTGGGCAGAATAGAAGAGTGTTTATACACTTTGCATAGGTATGACTAACAGCCCTAGGTAGAAAGAACTGGAGAACTGTTTTGTTTGGGTGCAAATCCTTCTGCAGTAAGTATGCTTTCCAGTTGAAAATACAGGCATATTCTTACATTTTTTGTATATCCCATTGTGTCCAGAAATACCAGATGCACAAATAGAGTCTGTGTCTTGAGAGTTTAAACCATAGAAACACCTTGTGATATATATGTTAAATAATGTGCCTTTTTCCATGTGGATTTGTGTTGTGGTTTGGATTGGCTGTGGTGGCTAACAAGTATTCTGACTAAGTTATGCATCTACTCATCTAGCTCTACAGTATTTGGCTAAATAGATTTAGACATCACTGTTTAAATTAGAGGCACTGGGGAAATGGGTTTTCCTCCATTTAGTATATACTTTAAATCAGTGCAGACCACTACATGAGTTACAGGTAGAATTGGGGCACAAAGATGGAAGTCTCTGTCTGTGCACAGAAACTCCTTGGGATTCACTGGAAAAGCACTGTGCTGACATCCAAACCCTGACATCTTCTTCTGCTGTTGCTGATGGTAGTATTATCCATGCATACTCTTTTGATCTGGGTGGTGAGGAACACCGTGGATCTCCACACCCATTTGATGATCCTTCCTGCTCCTCTTCCTACCTTTTTTGTGTAACCCTTCTGCTGAGCACCTGTCAGCAGCAACAAGGGCTGGGTTCAGTTTTGAAGTACTAAATATATTTTACCTTGGCTGAAGCCGCCACCCAGACTACCTGGGAAACACTACATGAATCACTAGGATGTCCACTAAAACCAACAACCCTTCCCTCGCAAGCAGTGTAAATGCAAAATCCAAGTTTATTATAAAGAAAAAGCAAAAGTGAAACTAGCTATAATTTTATAACACTACAAACTACAAAACAAAGTCTATAGGTGGCACCCTCTTGGGAAGGCTTTACCCATACCCAGGCAATCTGGGATTTGGGGCTCCCCAACAGGTAGCTCCGGGGGCCTGCACCCCTATACCTGCCCTTCAGCAATGGGCTGGGGAGTGGGTGCCACACTGGAGAGTCCTTTGAGCTGCTCCATGGCTTCACCATGCTGCAGGGAGTTGCTAGAGAGTGTAGGTCCTTTTACTTTGCAAGGGCCCCTCCTTGCTCCCTGCAAAGCTGTAGCACTGATTTCCACTGCCACATAGTAGCTTTAAGGAGTTAACTGCAGCTCTTGTCAGCATATCGCACCCCCAAAGTTTCTAGTTCTAATCCCAGCTCTGCTGGGGCAGGAAAGCCAACCAAACAGCAAAGGAGCCTGAACTGCAACCAGCACCGACCATGCTGCTTGGTCAGGACATAGAGCTATAAAAGCAACAACATGTGCCAGGCCCAGACATGCAGCGAACATACAGCGGGGCTCAGCAATACAGCTGTGCTGAGACACCACAGCTGTAAAGCAATAAAAGGGGGATTCACGCCTGTCCTGCACCAGGGCCTGAACATACAACAAAAGAGCGCCAGACCTATTTGGCTGCAGCCCGGAGATTTAGTTTCCGCTGCACTGCTATACTGAGACCTGACAGCTATGAAACAAGAAAAGAGGGGGCAGGCCTATCTTGGCTTGGACCTGAACTGCAACCTGCACCCAACCACACTGCTTGGTTGGGGCATAAATTGCAAAAGGGACAAAAGATGGCCCAGACCTATTTTGCTGGCCCTGGACTAGGCAGCCAAAAGCCAGCCAAGCCTATATGGCACAGACAAGAAGTGCCAGGGCTTCACCCTGGCCTAAATCTGTCAGCCAACATATGGCTGGGATTCATCCCCACACTGGTAGGCTGAAATGCAATAGCTCTAAAGCAGCCCAGGCTTATGGCTTCAGTCTGGATATCCAGTCTCAACTGTACCACTACACTGAGACACTACAATCCCCAACATGGGGGCCAGTGACTGCTAAGACCCTGTTTCCTGGGCAGTCTGCACTAGGACTCATGGTACCACCCCACTCAAGCCCTATGTGGCCAAAACTGCCAGCAAGACATGCAGCTGGGGCTCAGAAACAGCTATGATGAACCCAAAAGAACCAGCTATGATAAACCAAGAGCATGCCAGCAAAATTGCTAGGCTTCAGACTTGGGTAGTTTGCTGCAGGGATTGATACTCCCCCTCCCCCCAACAGCACCATCCTGCTCAAAAACCAGAAAAAAGCAAAAGAGGAAAGAAGAGGGAGAGAACAGGACTTTGCCTTCACATAGCTTCAGTCTGCTTCTCCAGTGAAGAGGGGGACCCCCCCACCCCATGGGAAGCAGACTTTCTGGCTCCCAATTCAGCTTTCAGGCTTCAGCATCCCCAGGAGGGAAAAAGAGAGCCAGCCCAGGTGGCCTGAACCTCAAATAACTGTCCTGACATCACCACAGGGTCCAAATCAGAAGCCGCATCCTTTGAACACTGCTAATGCAGACAAGTAATTTAAAGGTGGCCAGCACTCCCGGTGAAGTGGCCAGAGTCACCAAACTGGTTCCACGGGTCCCTTGGAGGGACTCCTAAGACAATGGTCTGGACACAATGCGAGGAGAGGAAGTGGTTCTCTTTCAGTCGAAGAGGAGGCAAAATATACAGCACAAACAAGATACACAGGAACATCAAACCAGAACACACTACCACACACAACCCCAGGTGTGCGGGGGTGTTACATTTGTCATCATTACAAATGCATAAAAGGGAGCCTGTTGTCAGCAAAGACTAGGTTACACTACTCATCCTACTGCTGCACTGATGTCTTGAACTACTTTTCCAAAGGGGAGGTAGAAGGTTTTATACTGCCCTGTGTAGTTTAACTTCCATTAGGAACAAAATAGGAATGTCTTCGCTGGCCTTATAGCTACGTTCGTTGAAGGAAAAATAGATACCTCCAAACGTGGAGGAGAAGCTTGTACTGTCAAATATATTAGAGGGATAGCCTAAGAGAAGCTAATTTGTGACAATATGAGCCTCATTGTGTTGCCTAGGTCAGTATGACCTTGGGAGATTGACTGCCTAATTACCAGCCATCCAGGCTGCTGGTACTTGCCAGCCCTTTTGTGCGCGTGTCTGCCTCTGTCTTCCAGATTCCTGCAGGGTTTGGGGAGAAAGGAGCACTTCCTTTTAGGGCTGGTGTCTGCCCACTGTTTGGGAAGCATCTGCTGAAGCCCTTGGCTTACCAAAGTGTATGCAATACATCTCTGATGTAGTCTAGAAAGGGGCAAATCTACCCTGCCTTCTGCCTGGGTAGCTCCTGGTAAGTTTTATTGGCAAAGAATATGAGTTACTCAAATGGGTAATTCAGGAAAATAGATGCTTATAGCCCAGGGTTAGCAGAGGGGGGAGTTTACCACCCTAAGCAAACAGCCTGTGCCATACCCTGAAGATCACTAGGTTCACGGTGTAGATGGAGGGGACAGATTCTGTGACGGGGGAGCTCTTGACGGTGCTGAAGGATTGAGTAGCAGGGCGCCGCAACAGTTGTCTGCTGCTATGAAGGGAGATGGGGGCAGCAGTAGCCATTTAAGCAGCTGGATCCTGGACCATTTCAAGCTTTGAAAGTCACAAATGTTTTAGGTCCCTCCGCTGTACACCTGCATTCCCCTCCCACCACTTCTGTGGGTTCACTGGAACCCTCTAGCCAGCAGATTTCACATTTTAATTCATTTTTGCATTTTCTCAGTACAGCTTCTACCTGCCTCATAATGTCAGGCTGACCACCCTTAACGAGAGACTCTGGGTTAATCCCTGAACTGTAGAAGATCCATTATTTAGTCCCACTGTGGGACTTTCCTTCTAATCCCACATGTGGTTGCAGGTACCATCCATGCTGCGAGTAAGCACTGTGAGTAGGGACAGACCATACACATCCTCAGTAATTTGGATTGATTTTTTTTTTTTTACACTGATGCAAATTATACTGGGGATAGGAATGGACAGACATACAGCTGTCCTGGGGTCGCTGCCTACAGCAGGTGATTCTTCCTACACCTTGCTACCACGAAGCAGGAAATAGTCTAGTTGTCTTAGCAAATAGCTACCCTGGGCTGGAAGCAGGCTGATGACATCTAAGCCATTTTAAGCTATACCATTGGAGCTTGACTTCTAATTTTTTGTAGAGTATTTCTGCATCAGACTGGGCAGAGTTACTTCAGTGTAGGGGTTTTCATCATTTATTGACTACTTTGTTTTCACTGTTGGAAACATGTTGTCTGTCCAGGCCTGGAGATACAGTGACTTACACAAGCTCAGTGAGACTATTCAATATACACAGTGCAACGCACCAGAACAGGGCTTTACAATGCTATGGCTTAAAGAGAATACAGAGGGATGGATTTTCAAAAATAATTGCATAATTGAAGCCTACACAATATTTGTTGCGAGAACAAACTCAGGGTACTTTGTGCCCAAAAGTTTGTGTAACATCTCACCTAACTACACACTTGGTCCAATAAGAGATATCCCTTGCTTGTCTTCCTGTGTCAGATGCAGGTGTATGTGCAAAGTGAGTTGTTTAAACTTTCTAATGCATTTTCCAATGTAGTTACCTGTTTATTTGTGCAACTTCATTCTTTAAGCTTGACTGATCTACCGGTGTGTGCAGAGCATTTGTGAGTGCAGTTTCAGCTGGGAATAAAAACAAGCGCATTTTGAAATCACAGTGAAGGTGCTCTGAACATTTAAGTCAGGATTAAAACACACTAGATAGCTAGTAGTTTGGTTTCCTATGATGAAATGTTTGGGGGATTTGGTTTTATGGTATTCTAAAATTTCAACATTAGCACAGGACAGTCCTTTATATCATTCCTAAAAGCCTGTTATGTGTGTCATTCTCAATGACCATGCTGTCTCACGAATGCATCGCTTTCTGCGTTCTTCCATTTTCATTAGTTACTACTTGCAACAGAGGGGCTCTCTCTCACATGGGTGGAAAATTGGGGTAACTTTGACATCTTTGGCCATCTGCTGGTATAGACGTGTGCAGAATCAGATTATTTTATATGTACAGACAGAAATAATTTCCTGCTTTATTCTGCAGGCGCTTGTTTTTGCTACTATATTGGTTCCTAGACTACCAATAAAAATAAAATCAAACCACATAATGCACATACCGCTATGTAAGAACTGGTAAGGTATCTTGACTTGCAACCTTCTCATTTTCTTTCCACTTTACCTTCCTTACCACTTGCCCATAGTTTAAAGGCCTTCTTGCTTTAGTTCAAAGCATCTCGCCCTAAAATAATGTAGCCATGTGAAATAAGCTCTTTTCCAAGGATCCCAGCCTATTAAAGTGACCTTGTTACCAAACTCTCAGCTTACTGTAATGTTTTTGGCTCTGTGTCATTACAGATTCCCTATGCAGCAAGCTTGATCAGGAAAGAAAAGCTCGGCACGCACCTCAGCAAAAGCTAAAAGGTGAGCTGATGAGCGTACTCTACAGATGGTTCAGCTGGCCTATTTCTGTATATAGCATTGCAAGTATTAGGGCATTCCCTGTGTTTCACAGCAGGGATGCTACTAGTACTGGTCTAAAAGCTCTGCTTACGGTTTATATGTTTGTGACTCTACTCTGATGATACCTAAATGTTGCTAGCAAGTTATAAATGTAACACAGGCCCAGATTGTGGGGTTTCCTTGGTAGGGAAACACCCTATAGATGAGCTGCTGTGGTATCAGATGCACATTATACTAATTTCTCCAGCTGCCCAAAGGTGTTATTAAGCTTTGTTCTCTATGGGGGATACTAACACACATTTGGAGAAGAGTTGTTAGCTGAGCTAATGAAAGGGAGGAGAAGGAAATGGGTACACTATTAGGGCACTTGTCTTTAAAGGAAAAAGGAATAGGCAGAGCAGGGAGCTGATTTCCATTAGCTAGTGACCCCTAGCTTCTCTGTACTAGTGAAGGAAAAAAGAGAGGGGGTTAGGAGTGTGGAGGAAGAAAGCACATAGAGCAGACTTAGAGTTGTTATGGCCCAGCCCTGGATTGGAGCAAAAAATATGAACATAAAAATACTAATGACCACAAAAAATATTTAGAAGCAACAAGCATAGGCATAAACAGATACAAGCCAGACAAATTACTCCAGCCCCTGTACCACATCAGTGCACAGGTAGAGAGTTACAAAGTCAGTGAAATCATTGCATTTATTTTCCTCTGCACGGGTTCTTATACGAATGTGTGTGAACCATAGACTCTTAATGCCTCGGCAGATCCTGGACTATCCGAACACCACCTTGGCATGCAATTCAAACAGGTTAATAAGTTTAATACAAAAAAATCCCTGAAAGAGAAGGGGGTTGGGACCTGCAGCAGGGTAATTCAATCAACGAAGAGCTGATCTAAAATGAAATACCTTGCCTGACCACGGCATTAGGCTCCTAATTCTTTCCTGCTTGGGACCAGGTTTTCAAAACCAGACATTCCCTAAAAAAGAAGCTGTTGGAACCACTCTGCCAGCAGGTGGGATGCCTCATCCTTATGCGCGGAGAGCACGAAGGATTGATGCATTTCTCATGCTGTTTTTGTTTTCAGTGACACACCATCCCTGCAGACAACAGGGATTTCTCTAAGTAGACCCTAGTGCTTTTGAAAGATTAGTGGTTACTTAAATGCTAAGCTAAATCAGCCAAGCAGAGAATCGCAACCATATTGCTGGAAGCAATTTCTGATTCTCAATGTGCCAAGCTAAACAGAGCTGCCTCCAGAGGAAACATGTGTTTGTGTGTATGTGTGCGAATGCGTGCGTGCATGCATGCTCACACACATACACTGAGGGAAACAGAGGATCTTTGTATTTCTGAACAACTGCAGGCTAATCAAGTAAGGCCTGACTTGTCTGAATGAACATGGTCCTTGAGTAGCCTTGCTATCCCATTCTACTGCGAATATCAAAGAGAAGCTCTCAAAGCAAATATTAGCCTTCCTACCGTAACGTATACTGACACCTATACTGCAATCACCATTCCTCAGCAAAACCTCTGCTGCCACATAGTTTGCCTGGTGAGATGCTCCTTTTTTATCAGCTACCCTGCTCATGGATCATAGCATCATAGGGAAGTAGGGCTGGAAGGGACCTCGCAAAGTCATATGATCCAGCCCTGGTAACCTGTTTGAATTGTATGCCAAGTTGGTGTTCAGACCGTACAGACCCACAAAATCATTTAATCCATCTCAAGGCAGGAAAATCCCTGACTAAACCATCCCAACCAACTCTGTCTAACCTGTTCATGAAAATTTCCAAGGATGGAGATTTCACAACTTCTCTGTTCCAGTACTTGGCCACCCTCGCAGTCAGAAAGTTCTTCCAATTCTCCAACCTTAATTTCTTCTGCTGCAGTTTGAGGCCATTGTTCATAGTTTCATCCCTAGACCCAGGGAAAAGTCTATCTCTGTCCTCTTTATAATCTGTATTCTTTTTATGCGTGGTGTTAACTGAGGTACAACGTGGGCATGTCTACACGAGATGTTACATCGCCATAGCGACAAGCTATGGCAAAGTAGCTCATCACTATGGCAACGCAGCATTGGCAGGCACTAACTGTGACACTGCCCAACGAGCTCATTGCTACTGTGCAGTAGGGTCGAAAACGACCTGTGCGCTGCCGAGACTATGCAGTACCGGCGGGTACTGTGTAGTCATTTAGTACTTGCTAAGGGGCACGTATAGATGCACAAAGGGCACATATGGATGCTCCCAGGAAGACGTAAATTGACTAGAATCATATAGGGACTCAGGCTACAAAGAGACATCACATTTATCCTGGGTTAAACCTTTTTATCCTGGGACAAAGTGCAATGGGATAAAGTTCATGGGATAAGAAGTAACAACAGTTTGTCCATGGACTTGCACAGTGCATCTGAATGGTTACCCTGGGATTGCATCATCGAATCAATGGCAGAAAAGCAGCAATGTATTCAGCCACTCTTTAAACCCTGATTAGACGGGTGATGTGTACACACTCCAATCCAGGGCTATTTCTGTGCCGGGACAAACACAGGCATAACTTGTCCAGGGACAAATGCAACGTCTGTTCCTAGCCTCAGTGGTAGAGCCAAGGACAGCCCCTGGCATCCTAGTTCAAATTTCCCAGTTTAACCACTAGATGACACCCTTGGTGAATAAGCGTTCTTTTACCTGTTACACGTGAATGTAAAGCTATGAAATCAAAGGGATAAATGCAGCGCTGTTTTGTAAATATTTGAGTAAAGAAATCACGCACTGGAATTTATTAATGGTAACGTTTGCTTCTTTTTTTGTAACTAACAGAAGCACACGACCCTCTGCAGCAGTTCTCTTATAAGGTACAACCCACCACTCAGAAATCTGACTTGTTTAAAGACTGAGAAAACAGAAGGGCTTGGGAATTTAAAAAGCAAGCAAACAAAAAAAAAATCAGGTTCCTCTGAACCCAAGGACAAGTGACCTCAAAGCATCATGGACAACCATGTAAAATAGAATGTAGCAGCCATTTATTAGTAAAAAAACAAAAATCAAAAAATGCCTGTCCTGGATCTTTTTGGTGGTACCAAAGTTTAAGTCTTTGTGTTTTTAGAAGGACGACTGAACTGGGTAGAGTCTGAGAAAATGCTGCGAAAGGGACCGTGCTGATCCTTTCAACGCCTCAAACGCTGAAATCGTCTGCAAGTTCATCTTTTGCTTTTGAATAGTGATTGTTTCATGGAAAGAAGTGTGTGACTTGTCAGAAGGGCCACAATCACATTTGGATGGATGGATGGATGAATGGATGGTTGGATGGATGGATAGATAGATGGAAGGAAAAAGCGTTAGCCATACACAGTGCTTTTTAAAAGCAGACTGGAAATTCCAACACCTCCCCACTTCCAGGCCCCTGTTCTCCTCTGGTTCTTTGCCTGCTGTATGAATTAAGATTGTACTCTTCTGGAAATATTTTACAATTTAATATTGAGTGTAATTAAGAATATAATCACTGTTATCAAAAAAAGGTATTTAACTCTGTTGTAGTTTCTTTATCATTCATGTGGATAAAAAGTCTATAATAAAAAAAACCTAAAACTATGGTGCCCTGGTTGTGCTTCCTTGGAATTTAATATTGTGTGTTCATTAAAGAGATCGGCAAATCCGATATATATGTTAGCAATATTTTTGTTTTCAAATATTTGAATACATTTTATTTTTAAGTAGAAGGCTAAGATTGTTATTAGAAATGCAGAAATGGATAAATGAAGGTGATTTTGGGAGATGCAGGGATGGGATTTTCAAAAGCACTTGGCAGATTTGACCTGAAACAGCATCTTTTAAGTAGACTTAGGCCAAACTGTGAGGGTTCAGGAAAACTGCAGTCAATCTTGGGGTGTGTGCAAATGCCCATAGTCTGTTTAAGAGTATCCTATATATAGGCAGTATCATGATCACTTCAACCCAGCTGAATTTGCAGGGGCCCACATTAGGTTCCAGGCACTGCCTGACCCTGTAGCATAGATTTCAGGAGTATGGAGTACCTCATCCAGTCCCTCTGCACTGTTGTGAGTTTTGCAGATTTGACCCAACCAAAGCAAAGTGTGAAGACACTCTGGGAACAGATCACACTGGTATAAAATGTAGAAGACAGCAGGCACTTGGGTGAAGGTACAAAAACATATAGAAGCTGCAAGCCCTGTTGCTTATTGGGACAGGTAGTTCCTGCAGACTGGGTCAAACTCAGAGATTGTTATCATTCGTGTACTAGAACACCATTTAATCCACCATTTCTATTTAACTTCCTATATTTCAGATCTTGATGAGTACAGCCCATATAAATCCAACAACATTATGAGAAGAGGACCCCTAACAATTTATAAGCAGGGAGCTGAATTTCATGAGTGCTGAGTGCCCACAGCTCCTATTGATCCCTGATGGGAAACTGCTTAAGTTGTATTCCACTTTAAAAAGAAACATGCAGCTTGTGAAACGAATGTAAGTCTCCCACTTTGCAAGTTATAATACAAAAGACTGCTGTCAGGTTGACTGCAGATACCTTTTGGTTTGAGAACTAACAACATAGGACAGCAAGTTAAGAGTTGCTAAACTCTGTTCCAAGTCTTTGCTAGATCGGGGCCTGCTTGGTGGTACAAGGATTGTGACCTGGAAATAACCAAACAACATCAATTAAAACAATAAGCTTTTGTTTCTGGGTCTTCAGTCCTCTTTTTCTCCAGGGCCCCAGAACATCTTAATTCATCTCTGCCCCCTAGGCAGGAGTGAGACAGAAAATGAAAGCCATGGCCTGGAGACTCCGGCTGCTGTTGCAGCTGGAGCAATGGCAGGGAGCAGAAGTTAGGTAGGAGCCCAGGGGCTGCAATTTAGCCCCTCATGGGATGCATGTAGCCCACCAACCACCAGCTGGACAGTCCTGTTTTAGGGTATCATGGCACCAGCCGAAAAGGTCTGGAAGATTGGATCAAAGATTTCAGTGCGACCCTTTGGTGCTCCCCTTCCCTTACAGCTTTTATGCCAGATACTGACAGTGTGTTTGGATTCAGGGCAACTGGATCCTCATAATGAGAAATCTCACTGCAACCTGTAGCCTCAAATAAGTCTCTTGACCAAATCAATGTGGAAACAGCACTAACCTCTCACTCTTACAGAAGACTTGAGTTGTCCACCAGGTTCCTATGATCCTAAAGAGACTTCCCAACAGCTGGGAATTGGCTCCAGCTGCAGGTAAATTGATGAGGTTTTGATTAAAGTTTAAACAGGAAGCATGACATATTTTGGCACTTGCAATGTATGAATTTCATACCAATACTAGTGGGAAGCTATGCCTACGTCAGTTCTGGAGAGAGATGCAATAAAGAGTGATATAAATTTTTTGTGTGGGAGGGAAGGCACTGTTGACCAACTGATGGCAACATCTCTTGTGAAGAATGAGCTCTTCTGTAATGCTTACTGTGACGCATCTTACCTATCTGACTGAGGATAACCCACACTATATGGTAATAGCCTTGCTCAGTGAAAGATGACTAATTTGCTGTTATCAGAGTTCTGAAGCCATTGGTTTGATAAAGTGCATAGAGTATCTATTGTATATAACAGATTAGGAAAACCCTGCAGACCTAAGGAAACAATTGGCAAAAGGTTTTTCTTTTTCTATTCATTAATTTTCACCAAATGGATCATGACGTTCTTGAACGATTTTCTACAGAGAATAATCAGTAGCCTATGTGTTATCCAAGTTATTGATTGTGAGTGGAACAAATGACATTGTATCTCATGTAACTAACTCATGCAGATGACTTGGTGGTATATGTATCTGTTTTAAATTATACATTCACATTTAATATGTTATTGGTTAATTGTGCTGTACCGCATAGCCAGGACTCGAAGTTGACAAGCAGTCAAGCTGAGAGTTCACTTTTCACACTGGTGAAGCTGAAGGCTTTGATCATTCATAGGAAACAAACATAAAAGGTCATGACTGCAGTCAAACCTACTTCAAGTGAAAGCCATTGTGATTTTTATACTATTGTTTGTTTCTTTCTAATCAACCCTCTGCTTTTTGTAGCTGTTAATAATGCTCAGATCCCAGCTATTTTCCTCCCTGCAACAAAACAGCCATCAGCATAAAGAATAATACTACTGATTGCACCCTGGGGGGGTGTTGACACGTGCATTAGATCCAGGAGCAGTTTACTTTCGAGTAAACTACTCGTGTGTGAATGCTCCTGGGCAAGCATTTACACATGCAGGGATGCGGGAGTAGATTTGCTGCCAGTAACAGCAAACCGCTCCCACCTACTGGGGCCTTGTAAGATGTCTCCTGGCTGGGGCTGGGATTGCTCCCTGCCCCCAGGAGGCTGCCTGCTGCCAGGATGGGAACAATTCCTGGGAACAGGGAGCTCCTGGCCCCCAATCAGGGGCAGGGGACTTGGAAAGAGCTGCAGAGAAGGGGCAGGTCCTAGCCCCCTGCCCCAATCTGCCAGTGGGGCATCTAGCAGTGACCCCCTGGCTGGGCCAAGCCTCATGCCTCAATCACCCAATTGGGGCATGGGGTTGGGACCTGCCCATGACCTGGACAGTTCCCAGCCCCCGCTCTGCTACTGCAGGGTGGGAGCTGGAGAGCGGGTTCCCTGCCCAGCTTCGTTATCATGGAGCTGGGTGGGGATCAGGCTGGAGAAGTAGCAAAGTTATTCTCAATTAGAGCAGTTTACTGCACAGTAAGCGTGTACACGTGTAGATGCACATGCTTACTGCACAGTAAACTACTCTACTGCACAGTAAACTATCTCATGTAGATGCACCCTGAAGATACTAGATCACAGACCTAAGTGTCTGTGCAGTGATATTACTAGCTTGGGGCTTTCTTGCCTCTAATTCATACTTTCCCAAATTTTTCTCCCCTTGTTATCTATTGTTAAGGGCATTTACTTGAAAATAATCTTTCACCTACAGAATCTACAAAATCCTGATCCTTCTTCCTACTTAAAGTTACAGTTTCTCCGCGTCTTATGAGAATGCACAACAATGCCATCCTTTAGTGCAAAGTAACTCATGCCACTTTGATGCGACATCACATGATATTTTGATGGCATTTGACTCGATGACTTTCTAGCTTTTGTTGTTCCTGTCTGAAATCCCTGGTGAGCCATGCCCCATGTGTTGCAGAATAGCTACATACATAAGCACCTGCTAAGTCTGCAGCTGCAAACAGTATCAGTTAATGCCCTGATTATTAAAGAAAACATTCTTATCTTATCTCAGTATCAACCTGATTCAAAAAACAAAGTATTAACAATAGAGCCTTTGGGAGCTGGTATAAAGTTTGGGGAAGGAGGGCTTGATATGGCCCAATTAATGCATCACCCTTTGTTACAGGCAAGAAGTTAAAACACAGGTGGGTTACAACCAGTGATCAAAATCCACCTCAAAAAAATTACTGCTGGGTCTCTCCAGTTTCTTAATGATCCTCAGTGTGTCAATAGGAGTTGGTCCTGGAGCTCTGGATGGCAGAAGACTGTGGAAGTGCAAAGAGCAGGAGCTGCTGCTGAGAGGACACTGCCTCTGCTGTATTTCCAGGTAATACCAACAATTAAAACCAACTTTGCTTTTGCTGTTGATCATCTACCATTCTTGTGTCCTTTACTTTTCATGAAAGGCTTGTACTTCAGATGACCATAAGCTTCATTATTCCTGTTTCTCGGGGTTTCTGTGATACCTTAGGGTCTGCTATGGCAAAATGACGTGTTTAACAATAGCAGCTCCTCATTGGGTCTTATTCTCATTGAGCTAAATTATTTTTACACCCACAATCAGTAAGGAATGGTATGTAACTGTAGCACGGAGAAGTTACCGAATCCTACTTCCAACCCAATCTCATGTCATTCTTCACTTTTCATTATTACAGTGTTGCTTAGCAAAGTGCAATAACTCCCAAAGTGAAACAGTTGTGGATTCTGCTTTGCTGAATACCATTATATGTCTATAACTTACTGTAACTTGTACTTTCCTCTGATTTGAATCTGAATGAATAGAAAACATGAACTCATTTCAATGATATTTAAGAATCTCCCTCCCCATTTTCCCCTATTCCTTCCAAACAGTCATGTAAAAGACTCTTTGGTTCACAAGGATGCATGTGAGACGAGAAAGTGGCCTTAGTGCTTCCAAGAGCATTTTCACTGGAAATACAGACAGGAGTTGTGGGCGCTCAGCACCTAGCCAGAGATATTCAGCAATCTACCACTTAAGGCTCTTGGTGTGCGTGCAAGAGAGAGATCTTTCCTATAGGACCTATCCAAAGGAAGCCAGTGGGGAGATTCTTGTTCACCTTGGAGAGCTTTGGATTGGGCCCATAAATAGTATAAATCTCAAGATTTTAGAGAGGGTTTTTAAACAAAAAATCGGGAACAGTGGAACAGGCAAAGGCATGAAGCTGTCGGTGCTCAGAAGTCCTCCAGCACACACACAATGCAGAAGCCTTTTTTTCCTCATTAATCCTAGTTCATAAGACTCAAGGACCCCTTAAAGAATAAGAAGGGTCTTCACTTTAGCAGCCCCCCACACATCCACCCGATTGTGATGCCCCCAGCAACAGTGACTTCCTCTCTCTATTTTGGGAATGGAGAGGGAAGACTTTTAGGACTCAGCTCCTGCTTCCCAAAACAAGAGGAAGAAGCTGCTGCTACTGCTGCAGGTGCTCAAATGAGAAATATTGAATTTGTGGGGTCCCATTGAAGTGGGGGGCCTGTGTCACAGCATAAGTAGCTTATGGATTAACCTAGCCCTGCTGTGACTATATCAGGCCTGCTCTGCATCCACTTCACTGGCTCTCCATAGAGTACTGTTGAATATTGGTCCTTCTGAGAATGTAATCAAATGCATACGCTTGGTCATGATCTCCGGGTGCTGAATGATCTGGGCTGTGAAAGCCTAAAGCATCCCCCAAATGAGATTCATCTCCTTGGGTATAATTGTGTGGTTCTGACATTTTTTACATTTTTACTAGGCAATGTGAAAGCCAGGCTGAGATCACTTTGTAACTACTTATTTATAGGAACAAGCGATTTAGGAGCTTACATCCAAAAGTGACTTGGGGCCAGATGTGAAAGGATATTTAGGTGCCTAAGGGGGAAGAAAGTACCCAGTGGGATTTTCAAAAACATATAGCTCACATAGGTACTTTTGAAAATCCCACTACGTGCCTATCTGTATCATCAACAGGACTTTTAATTAAGTTCCTAGGTGTTTAATTTGCTTTTGAAAGTTGGAGTCAAGCTCTTAGATCACTTGGGCACTTATGAGAAATATGTTTTTTCTCATAATACAACTCTCCATGATTAGACAACACCATGGTCGTGTTTGGATCCTCCTTGTTTTAGACCTTGGGCCAAAACAAGATTTCCACAGCCTCTTTAAATGCTTCCAGGGGCTCGTTTCACTGCAAGCTAAAGGGACATTGTCCCGTGTGTGGATGCAGGACTGGGAACCACTGTTGTAGTCTTAGCTCTATTATGGATTTGCTGTGTGACCTTAGCAAAGTCTCTGATCATCTTTTTGACTTAGCTTTGCTGTCTTTGAAAATACAGTTCTGTGCATTACATTCAAGTCAAGTTTTCATCAGGGTAAATTAACTCTCTGAGCTCCGTGCTGCCATGACCAGCCAGCTACCAGTGCCAGCTCTAATTTAAAGTTAGTTCAGGCAATGTTGTGCTATAAATACAGTCCATTCAGTGTAGAACAGTGGTTCTCAATCACGGTGCTGTGAGCTCCTTTTAAGGGTTTTAAGGGTGCCATAGTGTCCCACGCAATGTTGGCACTTGGATGTGCAAATACTTGCATGATTCACAAGCTAAATCCAAAGATTTCAAATAGGAACCCATAGTGTGAAAAACATTCTGCCTTGTTGCAGTCTCTCTGAGTAGTTTGCAACAAAACAATTGCTCTATTATTTTGTAGTCAAGATAGGAGTGAAAGAAGAGCTGGCATGTTGAGGGGTGCCTTGAGTTTAAAAAGGGTCTTCAGTCTAAAAAGGTTGAGACCCACTAGTGTAGACATACCCTTAATCTCCTCTTCTAAGACAGGCTCTCTGTTCTCATCATCATAATAGCCCTTCTCTGTACTGTTCCACTTTGAATTCAACTTTCTTTGCCTGATAAAATATATACAGTATTCTAGATAAGGTCTTGCCCATTCTTTATACTGTGTTATTAATACTTTCCTACTTCTGCTGGAAATACCTCACCTGCTACATGCTAAACTTCACTGTTTTATGGCTGTATCCTGTGGGCAGCTCTCATCATTATCCTGTGACAAACTGATACACCCAGGGATTTCTTCTCCTCTGGCATTTCCTGCTGCTGAGGTTTGCCCCCCTTGAAGTTGAATAATTCCAGTATTACCCAAGCTTAGGAGTGTACTGACTTCCCTCTCACTGCCAGGTCACATAAATGATGTTAACTCATGCCAGTTAATGCGTGTTACAATGCATCTATTTTTTCCTAGTGAGGCCATGGTCCAAGACTTCAATTCTGTGTGCCTTCCACATCCAAATACCCACTGAAGCTGGTTGACTTTGGGTGTTGAAGGCTGGCGGCACAAAGTCCCTCAGTGGAGTCTAGTCTTTACCCCATCCTTTTTACATAAGAGCAGATGAAAGGCATTGCCTACCATTAGAATCCAGAGTGGAGAATCTGTGTGAGTCACCTGTGTACTTTATTGATCTTCTATAAAAGGCAAGAATTATTATTACAGCCTACCATAAACCTGCGGAGAAAAGAAACTGATTAGGAGAGGGAAACAAGTCAGCAATTACTCCAGAGATGCTTCAGACTGCATCTTCTCTTTTACTTGGAGTCTGACATGGTGAAGTCTATCGAGGGATCGTCTGCAGTCCCAAGGTAATTCAGAAATTTGCGGTTTCCTCTCTTTCTCTTCTTGAGTTTAGTTTCTGTGGTCAATGCGGGGGGTTTCTAAGAGGTGCCTGCCAATTCATTTTAGGGCAGGAAAGGAAGAGTTGACACAGAATGTGGTTGGCAGGTGTATTTGATAAGTTGTGTTCAGGGGGAGGTGCAGGTGATCACCAGCTCTCAGGATCAGGCGCTTGGTTTGTTGGGCTGTTCCTCGAGAGCAGTTCCTAGATGAGTCCGTGGTATTCTTCATGTGAGTAGGACAAGAAGTTTAATCCAACATCTCTCCACACACATACACTGGGAAACAAATGCGAATCAGTAACAGGTGCAAAGCACAATTAGAAGTAACAGGTGCAAGACAGTTGATCTAATTGATTCTTCTGCTTTGCTGTTCCCTGTTTTAAAAAAATAGGGTTTCTCCTCTCTTTTTCTCTGGTTTCAGGGCATCTGATTCTCACCATTTCCAATATTTCACTGTGAGCCAGGCTTCAGGGTTCCCGATTTTAAATCTGATGTAACTTTTCATACAAATGTGAGAGTTCCTTTTCCCACCCTGTGGGGTTTTATTTTCTTCAGTCACTTGGATTTTTTTGTACAAAAAATCCCTTTTACATGAATGTTAGTGTTTTAAAAAGAATAGGATTTAAAACACAACCTGCACAAGCTTAGTGACTCACTCTTTTGATACCTGAGGAAATACCAAAGGCAGTTGATTAAAATATTTATAAAATGTATATCATCCAGATACAAATTCAATGACTCCATGCTTCTTTGACATCCTGGGAGAAGGTGCAGCCTAAATAGTGTACAAGAACCAACACATTAACAGGACAAGGAAGGAAATTTAAGTGTGAAGTGTGAATATATAGATATAAATGTCTATACGTTTATAAGAATAGAGATCACTGGGTTCAGCAAAGGGGGAAAAAAAAAGAGACTTGACTTCCCCGTTGTTTAATGAAGGCTCACACCTGGGATTCTTTCAGTTATATTTTTTCCAGTATCTACATGTTTTAATTTTTTAACCTTGCCTTGAAGAGTAGAGGATAATCTTGGGATCAAGACATTGAAATGGGCATCAGGAGATCTGGATATGGTTTCTACCTCTTGCATAGACCCTCTACCTGACCTTGGGCGAATCACTAATCTAAATATATACAGTATTCTAAATAAGGTCTTGCCCATTCTTTATACTGTGTTATTAATACTTTCCTACTTCTGCTGAGGGCTTTCCTCAGCAGAAGTAGGGCTTTCCTACTTCTGTCTTCAGAGAAGAGACTCCCCTCTCTTCTTCCCAGCTAGCCCCAGGCTAGAAGATTATACTCACTCCCCC
>NW_005843323.1:0-12684 GCF_000455745.1 Alligator sinensis | reverse complement strand
TCCCTGGCTTCAGTTCTTTCCCATGAAGACAGATGTGAAGAATACCACCCCTCCTCCCCACGAACAGCCTATAGCAGTGGTTTTCAACCCATGGTCTGCAGACCCTGTGGGTCCACAGACTATGTCTAAGGGGCCCACAAAAGATAATTCTGATCAATCAAAAGTATGAGAATACCAACACTTGCTATTTAAAGGGGTCCGTGCCTCCATTTGAAATCTTTTAGGTGTCCACAAATGAAAAAAGTTGAAAACCATTGGCCTGTACCATGGAGGGTGGGGCACAGTGGTTGATGTTTGAAGCCCCTTAGATGTGGGGAGAAATCAAACCACTTGGGCAACTGCTCTAAGCACTGGCCTACAGTTTAAATGGGGATGGAGGTGGTGGTCACTCTTATCACAGTATGAAAAGAAAATGGTGACTACCACCATATTTTTTCAGAGCCTAATATCTGAGATGTGCCCTGAGAATGCCTCAGGGGATCAAGGAGTAAGAACACCAGTTTCCCAGATCCCAATTAGTTTGATGCATGAGCTAGGCATGGAGCTGCCCATTTTCCTCAGGTGCTTCTGGACACGCTCAAGCGCAGAACTTGAGGGCTGTAGGAAAATGTAACCTCAAACACTGAGGCTCCAGCATTGGAGTGGGAGTGTTCAGCATCACAATTTTGGATGTAGGCATTTAAACTCTGCTTAAGTCTCATTTTAGGTAGCCAAGTCCCTTTTTTAGATTTGGCCTTTAACTTCTCTGTGCTTTACTTCTCCGGCACTGGGATGTCTTAGGGATCTGAAGAAGATAGTGACCACAAGATGCTTAGCTACTCTGCAAGTATCTAGGTTCATTACACTGAATTTCAGCAATAATTCCTGGTGCGATACCTTGTCGATCTTCTTTTGCAGCATGGCCAATGACAGTAACAGAACACTGCACAGCGCGTTGGCTTCCAGGAACTCAGGTACTTTACTTTTCTAAAGTATTTTCTTATGGGTTTACAGTGGCTTATGCACGTACTCATTTGTATGGCAGTGGTGCTCAAAAGGCTCAATCAGTATCTAGCCGTCATTGATCCACTTGTGTGAAAGCACAGAAAGACTCAGTCACTCACCTCAAAACTGAAGTATTCCAGGGCAGGTAAGTGATGGGTAAAAGGATGTGTGGAGTCTGTTGGCAGAGTGACTGGCAGAGATATGCCCATGACACCTCATCCCCAGGTGGGAGAAGAATGAAAACAAGGGACTTGAGCCAAACCCCAGACCCTTAGTCAACTTTGGGTCGGACCCAAAAGCCAGAATGGATAGAGTAAAGCTGAGGAGCCGACAGCCTGTCGTGGCAGGAGAAAGGTGGGATGAGGGGTCTACTAACCAATGTCAATGCAACAGACAAAGGGTGAGTTCCAGAAATCAGTTGTGCAAATTGAATGAGTGATGATAACATTAGGGAGCTGCAGAGGCTCCTTCTTTTCTGAAGCAAGGGAGGGAAAAATCAAGAGATCTTGTGCCCCAGCCCCCATAAAGAGAGGATTACAGGGTTGACATAATCCTTGCAAGATCAACCCCACCTGGTTCTGGCTGGCTGCTTTGGGGAATATAGGGCTCTGGCATTTCCTCCTGGTGACTTCCTCCTAATTGCCGTAGCTATTCATGTGGAGTGGAGGAGGAGCCCCCTTGGCACAAAGGGCTTTCATTCCCCTCATCACTAACAAGCAGCCAGTTTGGTCTCAGCAACACCTTATCTACACCCCAGGGTAACTTTGAAAAGCAGTGAGCTAACAGTGAGCACAACAGTTAGGCTGATGGGACAAGGCTGAAGCCCAATAACACATGTAATATGGCTGCATAGTCTAAGCCAGAGCTGTCCAGTCCAACTTCTGAGTAATCGGGGGGCTACAAGCCCCCCAGCCACATACTGTGTTTCATGCCTCACTATCATCCATCCTCTGCCGCAACGACCTGCACTGCATAGGGTCTCTGGGTCCTCCCAAGCCCCCACAGGTGCGCTCAGCCCCAGGGGCTGCACTGGTCTGTCCCCACGGGTGGAGGCAAGAAGCGGAAGTCGGAGTGGGAGAGGCAGCCCAGAAACTCCAGTAACAGAAACAAGGGAGCAATGGGGGGAGCAATACCCGAACAGGGAGCCCAGGGGGCACCATAGTTTAACCCCTTAGGGGGCCCATGCACCTTGCAAGATGCCAGCTAAAGAGCTCTGATCTAAAGATTAAAACAGTAGTTCCCAATGTTTTCCTAGCTGTGGCCCCATTTCCAACTCGCGCCCCACATTCTGATCAGCTCATGACTCTATTTCCAGTCCAAGCTCATCGACAGTAATTGACTTGTTGTGCCGCCTACATCCCAATCAACAGTGCCAGCAGAACCAGGAGACATGAGATCTATTCCTAGCCCTGCATCTTATGACATGTCTGAACTGTGGCAGGTCACTTCATGGCTCTGTGACATCTTTAAACAGGCATCAGGCTACCCGCCTAAAAGAGGAGCATTATATTATGCTGCAAGACCTTTGAATGAAAAGTGGTACAAAAGGAAAATACATATGTATATGTGTTTAAATGCCTTCCTGACTCTAAAAATGATCAGCCTTTCCATTTATGTCTGCAGTGTTATTAAAATCCCAGCTCCATAACAAATATATAATTTTCAGTAACGATTAAAAAAATTAAGTAAAAGAAGCTGGGACCATGGCACAAAGGGCTGCATTTTTACGACTGTTTCACGGCTGCAAAACTTATGATTTTCATATTTTGTGCAAGGTTCTTCCAGCTCTATTTATGAGATCATCATGATATCCATCTGCGGAAGTATGTTACTCTTGGCTGTGATTCACCTCGCAGTGAAAGTTCTCAGAAAGTAAGTAGCGGACTGCCATAGCACCCCAAACACAAGTAACCCGTGGTACCGATCTTGTAGCTGATGTTTGTTTTGCTTTGTTTCCATTGTGCTAGCCGTGAAAAATCATGCTGTACTGCCAAGGATCCTGCTATAAATGAGGTGATCCTGGAAAATATTAAAGTGAAGAACAATCATTGCGGCAAGATTTCAACAATGGATTTTGTTGGGCCAATATATGTAAGTTACATCTCGGAGCAGCAGGCCGGACTCACGGAGCTTCCTGTCCCTAAAGAGACCTTTTCCAGTGGAGTGTTACCTTACTTTTCCTTTGCACGCTCAATTACACCCCCTGATTCACCACCACTAATACAACGACAGCAATGATGACTGGTAGACCTTTCCATCTGCAGAGAAGGATATCTTTCTTCCAACCAGAAAAGTCTTCATTAGAAGAGACAAATACATGGCAAGTCCTGGGAGACGTGCTAGCAGACTGATTCCACATGGATGTCCTCATTTCCTTCACTGGAAGGGCAAAATGCCAGGACATGGATCATGAAACTGGAATGTGCCAGGAGTGATTAGAGCAGCAGTGGGGAGTAGACTCTGACCTCGTTTGTGTATATATGTATATATCCTGTCCTACAGTATATCTGTGTGCAGAGTTGTATTAAAGGATGACTAAAGAAGTCCAGGATGGAGATCCTTATTCAGACGTTCACTCCTTTTCCCACACCAAAAAAATTTCCCCCTGAAAAATTCAACCTCCTTCATCCTCACTCTCTCTTGAATCTTGGAAATACATCTGAGCTTCTGTGTGTTGGCACATGGCAACAGTTTGGGGTTAGGAAAGGGCTGAGCCTACCCAGGAGCACCAATTCCTGCAGGCAGCTGGAAGTCTGCAGAAATCTGGTGGGTAGTGAAGACGGCATTAATTTGCTCTGGTTTCCCACAGCATCCAGATGAAGAACACGGACAATGGCAGCAGGGCTTCTTCAGTAGCAGGGTTGTGGAGGGCAGGAAAGGGAGAGACTATGCAAATATGCCCCATCTCTTTGCATCCTGGAGATCTCCTGCGTCTTTAAGATACTGGAGATCATATTGTAATCTAGGCTGGTAGACCTCACTGCCTGCAGAGACCTATAGATTTCTCTCCTCAGTGGGATAATTTACAAGACTTTTTCTGTGATTTTTTTTTTTTTCCCCCTAGACGTTTTTCTTCTCCCCAGAGGTTTGTCCACCCTTATGCATTTATTCCCACCTTTAAGTCCTTATTTAACCTCTTACGTCTGGTTTATTTGTGTCAG
This sequence comes from Alligator sinensis, assembly GCF_000455745.1. Lineage (NCBI taxonomy): Eukaryota > Metazoa > Chordata > Crocodylia > Alligatoridae > Alligator > Alligator sinensis. Next base: position 8,539 of record NW_005843323.1, on the reverse strand, counting down.
GAGCTGGGTGAATTTGTTGCTATACTATGGGTGTGAGGAGTCGTTCTGGTTTTTAGTTTCCGCCTGTCTCTGCCTATGATTCTAATGTAGTATTCCCTATTAATCTTTAAACTGAGCATTGTGACCCTTATTAGTCAGGGACATAGTTCATTGGTATAATGAAGTCTTGGCTGAGGGAGGTGTTACACTAGCTTACTGAGAAAGGGGTTACCTAAGACTTTGTCTCTATCCAGGTGACAAGGGGCAGTGTCTCCCACAGAAATGTTCATGCCCAGAGCAAGTTCTTCAGTTGGATCTTCCTCATCACCTAATACCCACATACTTCCCTGAAGCCAGGGAATTTAGGATCACGTTTGTCAGTAGGGATATTTCTGCATCTTAAACAGCAGTAATATAATCCTATTGGGGTTTTAACATAAAAAGATATGTTTTAGGTAAAAGCCATTTGTGAGCCATGACAACAATTGGCCAGCCCAGATCCCCTGAAATACCCAAGGCTGGGGCAAAATCCCCCATTTGTTCCTTGCCCCCTGTGGAGGGGGCAGATTCATCTGTGAGCTGGCACAGACGTAGGCATTTTGTGGACAGATGTGACCTCTGGAGTCTAACCTTTGTTCCTGCCCGATAGCTGCTATAGGATGTGGCAGGCGTACAAAATGCCTCGGGTATTCCCCACCCCTTAGCCTGGACAGCCTCCAATGTGCCTTTGGTGTGAGGGTGTGCATGGTCTGAGGATACGATGCAGGCCCCTTTGTCCCAGAGGTATTCTCCAGGAAGGAGCTTGTGTGTGGGCAAAACCACGTAGAACACTAAAGTTTTATATGTGTGTGTGGAGAAAAGCATGACTTATGAGACAGCAGTTTGCCTGTTATGTGAATGAACCATTCATCCTCAGAGACCATGGCCTGCTCGTTCATCTCCGAAAAACAAAATCAATTTATAAAATGAGCGATTCCCCAGGAAGAACTGTTTCCTCCATGTTGGAGGCTTCATTTTCCCCGAAGAACTCAACAGAAAAGTTTGCAAACTGTGCAGTCCCATCCATGGCAGGAGGCAATAAATCCTAGGACTTTCTCTTCCATGATGTCACCTGCCCACAGCAGCAATCTGGTATTTAAGGGGACGTCCATGGCCAGCCAGTTGTGAGGGAAACCCTAATAACATGGTTCTGGTGGAAACGTGCTGCCAGATTGAATACTGGAGACCCAGAGGCAGCAAAGTGGTATAAGGGCCTTTATGGAGAGACCCGCACAGAATCCAGGGTTGAGCGCAGACCGATGGCCAGGTGAGACCCTACTTTAGATCCCCTTGTGTCAAGTCTGGATTTGTCGTGAAGAGACTAATGTCTTGTGTAACCTTTCCATCAAAAAGGGGAACTAAATCAAACTTTATATCTAAAGCAACTCTGCCATGTCTGAGCCCAGCAGAATGCCACTTGCTTGGACGAGGACTCAGCCACTTAGACTAGTTCTGTGCTCTTTTGGAGAAGACAGAGAAAGACTTAAGTGATGGCCTCTGGGGCACAGACAAAGGGATGGTCTCTCCTTCATAGAAATATCAAAGAGTCTCCTACAGGTATTCTCTTGAAGGTACAAGGCACTATTACATACACAGAACCAAAGAGTTTGGCTAGTATTTAAAACAAATAACCGTGCATCAGAGCCTCTCTGAGATTTATATCTCAACGCTAAACTATATTTTTGCTCCCTCACTCTACCACCAGCCTATTGCAAGTACCTCTGTGCTTTGTGCCACAGTGCCCCATGAATACAAAAGAAAGCTTCCCAGCTGCCAAAATTTACAAAGCCACTGCCTTATCTTTCTGTAAATCCCTCCTTAAAGTCTGCTGCTGTTGTGATGCTTGCAAATCCCTGCTGTCTGACACTGGTTCAACACATAGGAGCTGAGACTCCCATTTCTCTGATAAGCTATCTATTTTATTATCTCATCCACCCCCATTCCCCACACCTTTTCTTTGCCTTATTCATCTGTCATGTCCAGTTTGACACTTAAACTAAGCTTCCTAGGGCTGGAATTGTCCTCTCTGCAATGCATTTATATAGCACCAAGGCTGCAATGAGACCTTACCCTTGCATGGGGTATTTCGGCATTACAACAATGCAAATAACAATATAACAATATAATGGTGGGCACATCTACACATGCCTATTAATGTGCAGCAATAAGATCCAGAGCTTATCACTACAGAGCTTATTGCTGCTGGGGGCACATCTGCACATGCACCTGGAATCGCAGTGCACTGAGCAGGGATGGAGAAGCCCCAACTGGCAGGAGACCTGGGGGTCAGTCTGCCAGCCCGGGGCTGCTCCCCCTGGCTCAACATACTGAGGAAGGGCTGGCTGGGGCACGAGGTGCTCCAGTGTGGAGCTATCTAGTAGGGCTGTGCAAAGCTTTGGTCCCTGATTCAATTCGGCAGAGATTCAGCCCAATTTGGTGGCCAAATCTCTGAATCCGGATTGAATCAAAGGGCCCTTTAATCTCTCCAAATCAAATCGGAATCCTCCAAATTGATTCGGAGAAATTTGGAAAGATTCGGTGATTCAGACATAGGCATGGCTTTATATGTTTTTTCTGCATACCTCGAGGTACCAGGCGGCCTGTGAGTACTGCGATGCTGGGGCGCATGGAGTGTCCCACAGGAGCACGGTGAGGGGGGAGGGCACGCTTGGCATTAGACTCGGAAGTGGACCAGAAGCAGTTCTGGTCCACTTTCAGGTCCTCCGGGTAGCATGCCGGGGGGCCCCCTGCACCCCCCCAGCTCAGCGACTGGTGCCTCCTGAGGTTGGGGGGTACCCAGGGTCCCCCCATGGCTGATCACTGAGTCAGGAGGGTAAAGGAGAACCCCCACACACTCCCTGGTGGACCCAGAAGTAGACCAGAAGTACTTCCAGGTTCACTGTCGAGCACGTGGAGGGCCCCCTGCGCTCCTGTGAGACACTCCATGTACCCCACCACTGCAGTGATCACGAGCCATGCTGGTACCTCGAGGTACGTAGAAAAAACATTTAAACCTGTGTCTATATCTGAATCGCTGATTCTCTGAATACCCTCCAGCCTCTATACGTGTGTTGCTGCAGATTTTTTTACTCCGCAGCAGGATGGTACTTGTAAATCCTGCTGTGGAACAAATTAGTTTACTCCAGCCTAATCTGGGCACTCATGAAGATGTTGAGACTTCTACTGCGCAGCTAATTAGTCTCATGTAGGTGTGGCCACAAATTACATAAAAAGACCATTACAGTTTCAAAGTCAAACATTAGGAAGTGCCAGAAATGAATTTGGCCACCCATATCAGTTTAGCATTGTTATTATGTCTTTAACCTTTATTCTTTTATTTCCATTTGCTCCTTTCCTTGAAGAATTTGTTTTTCACTTTTGGAATTGAGGAAGTCTAGGAAAAGAATAGAGCTATGTGACTTAGAAGAAGGTGGAGCACTATTAAGTAACAACCTACTTACAGTTGTAGGTATAGGCAATGTAAAACTCTTTTCCTTATAGAATTACTAAATTGTCCCCCCCAACATAACAGCTTCTTGAATGAAGACACAAGGCACTATCACATACCCAGAACCTAATAAGAGTTTACTCCAATGTTTAAAATAATTCACTGGGAGGTAGTTCTAAGAACAAAATTTATCCCTGCAACAGATGCATTGCTTTGACCGTGAAGGAAGTTAGTGACTGACTTCCCTATGCCTGTGTGTGCCCAATTGTAAAAAGGAACATAAGAAAACCTATCTGCTTTGCAGGTGTGTAGTACAGCTCACTAATCAAATGTGTATAAAGTGCTTTGTAATCAGTGGATTAAAATACTTGGATGTGGCTAGTGTGTATGTGTACCATGATTATTTCTGCTGAGAGCTAGAGGAGCTCATTTGTAAGTCCCAGGCTGTATACTGTTTGCTGAAGGAGATTCTCATGTAGGAAGACTAGCTGTACCTTGTGCTTTAGCAGCACAGGATTTGAGTGCTAATTCCTCTGCTCCTGGGAAATTCTAAGTGGTCATATTAGGCTAAGTACAGACATTCAAAAGCCTGAGGCAGAATCAATCAAAACTTCATAGGTTTCTCTAAAAGTGTAGATTGGATTGGGAGTGCACAGAACACACATTCGCCTGTCGGTTTGGGGGCATGCAGATGCCTGCACTGGTGGAGGCCAGAGGCAGGGATGTTCCCTCATGCCTCCCAGCAAGCCAGAGATTGCAGAGGGCAGGCAAGTGGGGGGCCATTCCTCATCAGCTGTTAGGCAAATGCCCCAAACCCCCTGCTGTCACTGCAGACCCTCCCCCGTGCCCAGCCCTAGGCTTCCAGAAGAGCCCCAGAGTGAGTCACCATGGCATGCCCCCCCCACTGCCACCCCTGGCCAGGTTGCTGGACATGCCAGGGTGACCCAGTCCTGGAGAAGGAAGCAACAGACTTCAAGGGGCCTAATCCTTTCTTCTGTAGAGTGCTCCTGTCCCTGCTGCCCAGCACAGGCCTTCCAGGTTGCTCAATGCATCTTGTCAGAGCTCAGCACCAGCCAGCAAGACCTGCCAGGCAGCCTGGGAGGCTTGTACCAGGCAGCAGAGACAGGGGCGCTCCATAGAAGGAAGTCTCAGGCCCCACAGAGTTCAGCACCGGTGGCAACAGGCACGATGTGTCTGACAGCCTGGGAAGCTTGTGGGGGTCTCTGTAGAAGGAAGGATCAGGTCCTTTGGCTGCCACTAATGCTGAGCTCTGAGGGGCCTGATCCTTCCTCCTATGGAGCTCTCCTGCCCCCACAGCCCAGTGTGAGCTTCCCTTCCTCTCCCTGTCCTCCTGCCTGTCTGCATCTTGCTGGTTCAGGTCTGTGACAGCCCAGAACAGCCAAGCAGCCGGTGAGTGCTAGCACATCTTCCTGTGAGGGAGGGCTCATGGCAGGGAGGGGCTCAAAGGCCCCTGGGATGCCAGCAGACACTGACCTGACATGAATTGATAGAGGATCTAGTACAGAAGTTCAACAGAGTGGTCTAACCTAAATCAATTAAGTCTGATACTGATAGACATCCATATCTATCTTAGACAAGGTTCTGCCATTTTTAAATCAGTCTTTGTGCACTGAACTTCTGTTCTGGTAAAGGTTTAGACTGGTTTCCGGTCACTTATACCTGTTTATGTATAATGTCTGTACCTGGTCTTAGGTGGCTTAGTAGCAGCAACAATGGGGCCACTAATAAGTCCAGCCTCTCTGCCAGTCCAGTATGTTGTGGCTGAATCCATCCTCTCCAGTCTTTCCTGTGGATCTGTTCTACCTTCTGGGCATACCTTTACCTTCAATTAACATACATGGGAGTTACACATTGTATAACTCATTTCCTACATAGTTAAGCCTCCAAGGCTACATGTCTTACAGCTTATCTGTACTCCAGAGTTGCTGCTGCTGTGGCACTACTGGAAACACAGCATGTCTGGGCAGAAGGGCTTTTTCTCCTGACCTAGTTACATTGCCCCCTCTGGCATAGCTGCTTCCATACCTAGGATTTTGTTGGCATAACTGCATTGGCTATAGACATGTGATACTTTCATACCCTATGTAGAGTAGCTAGGCTTTGTAGTTTAGACCCAATCATCTTTCATATTGTTCTGTTACAGTTGGCTACATTTTGACCTCTTGAATTCAGCCAATTGTAGCTTCTGCTTGCTTGTTATACATTGTAATGTAGCTAGGCTTAGGTATAATGGACTAAACTCTGACCTTAACTGTACTTAGTTAACACCATTCATTTTAATACCTCACAGTGGCATTATTGGGGATAAATAAATTAAATACTGAGATCAATTCAAGTACTACAGTAATGGCAGAGGCCTTATAAGCACCTAAAATTGCAGTAACTGAAAGCATGATATGGTTGTCAATATGTCTGGAATGCAGCCTGTTCAAATGAAGTGTAGACAGTGTCACAGTGGAAAATAGCATCTTTCTACTTCAGGTTTTTTTTCCATAAACACTGCAAAATCTGTGAGACTCCAAATCCAGTTCTCTTCACTGGGTAAAATACTATAAACTTTTCAAAATAAATTAATATTAGTGGTGTGAATACTTGAGAGATGACAAAGGGTTTAGATTGTGACACTCAGTTAAGGTCATGTCCCCAGTACTTCTCTGGCTCTTCTCAGGTAAGGTCATACCTAGATTGCCTATGGAACCCGGTTCTTCTGACACACATATCAGATTATGACTTCATTGGGATCAGTCCTGATTTATGTTACCTTACTTGAGAGAGGACTCAGGCTTCATGTGTGAACAAGGTCCCTGATCCTGCATCCTGCTCCATTTTGGTGAAAAGATCTGATCAAAGATTCAGAGCCTGGGTTGTAATATAACTATGTTATAACCAGGTCATCTAGGGACTAACACTGAAGAGCAAGCTGTATGAGAAAAGGCTGACAAATATGGGACTGTTCAGCCTAGAAAAAGAAGACTTTGGGGGGATTTGGTGGCAGTTTACAAATATATCAGTGGAAAGCTGTCGGCAGTCCCTTGGAGTCAAAGATGACATCCATCAGACTTGATGGGTCCTCAGGTGACTGAGGAGCCTGATTTTGGATACACACGTTCTTTAGCAATGTGGGCATGTTGCGTGGTGGAGTGGGATTCACAGCCCCAAATTGGTCTTCTCCTTCCTCTGCTGCCGCCGTTCCGCCTCAGTATCAAGTTGTTGGGCCTCAAAGTAGCGCGTGCCTTGGTGGACTGGGTGGCAGCACACCAAACAGTCAGCAGCTTGCTCCTCCCAGCTGTCGGTGTCAATGCCTCCGTGCTGAAGGTGACCTTGAGTGTGTCTTTGTACTGTTTCCTTTGGCCGCCCTTTGAGTGTTGGCCAATAGAGAGCTGGGAAAAGAGAAACTCATGAGGGAAGTGGTTCTCAGACATCCAGACACAGTGGCCCATCCATCGGAGTTGATTTCTCAAGACCAAAGCTTCGATGTGGGTGGACACAGCTTCGTGGAGGACTCTTGCACTGGTCTGCGGTCCTCCCTTTTGATCCCCAGGATTCAATGCAAGCACCACTGGTGAAAGCTCTCAAGGGTCTTAATGCGGTGTCAGTAGATGGTCCAGGTTTCACTGCAGTAGAAGAGGGTGGTCAGCACAACAGCCTTGTAAACCAGGACCTTTGTCAACTTCCAAAGGTCTCTATTTTTGAAACCACATTGTTGCAGCTTGAAGAAAGTGGCACTGGAGCTGGTGCTGGACTTCTTCATTGATGGTAGCCCATTGAGAGAGGTGGCTGCCGAGATACACAAAGTGTTCCACGTACTCCAGAGCCTCCCTGTCTACACAGATAGTGCAAGGGATTGTGGCGGGCTTGCTGCTTTTGCCTGGCAAGCCCGGCTTGGAGAAGGACACTTCAGATTGGTGGAACATTTCCACCGATCAAGTAACAACTGGGAAGGGCTTGCACCACCCCTGCTCGGGCGGGGGGCGGGAATGCAAGGAGCTCCTGGACCTGATTGAAGACTGAGCTTTGCAGGTCCGGCAGATGTCATGGGCAGGGCCTCTGGTGTAAATGAGAGCCCAGCCTGCTCAGCACACTGGGCAAATGCCTGCGAGGGACTCAAGAAGAGCGGAGCTAAGAAAAGTTGGGGAGCTCTCCCTCAGCAGGCAATAGGCCCAAGGATCCTGTAGCTGCCACTGGAGAAGCAGCTTTGGGAGCGGTGCGAGACTGCTTGGGCTGTTGATGGCGCACAGGGACTGTGTGAGGAGACCTGGTCCTGGGAGCAGTGTGAGACTGCTCAGGACCATCATGACGTGCAGTTTGGTGCATGGAGCCCAGGCTTTGGGAGCTGCAAGTAGCAGCTTGAGCCTGGAACCCTGGCAGGGCCAGAGGGCCACGCAGTGTGCAGGAGAGCACATGGGGCAAGGGCCTTGGGGGCCGCAGTGAGGCAGCTCAGGCCACATCTCCCGGCAAATGACCAGGTCCCACGGTGCACAGGGCGGCGTGTGGGCCCGAGCCTTGGGAGCCAGCAGAGGCTGCTTGAGTTAGCCACCCAGCATGACGATGGCCAGCTAGAGCCTGAAGGGCCTGGCCTGTGCTAAAAGAGCCTTTGGTGCCAAGCCAGGGCACGGGGAAATGATAGTGCTGCAGCGTGAGGGCCAGCACCCAGAAGCCAGCAGCGGTGGTGCAGCAGCTGAAAGGAGTTGAGCCCTTGGTGCCCAGAGCAGGGCACAGGGTGGGGAGGAGCCCAGCAGCACGGGAGAGGCCTGGAGAGGTGCTCCAGCAGAGGAGACCCCATTGAGCTGCACCCTGCCTGCCGCCACCTGAGGGAGCGTGAGTCGTTGGGCCCTTGGGCCCCATAGGGGAAAGACTTTTGGGACGGGCAAACCCAGAGAGGGGGCTGGGTGAGCAGCCCCCCTGCCTAGTCGAGGCCCTAAGGAGAGGGGCCCCTGGTGCTTCCTGGCCCCGCCACCTGAGGGAGCGTGAGTCGTTGGGCCCTTGGGCCCCATAGGGGAAAGACTTTTGGGACGGGCAAACCCAGAGAGGGGGCTGGGTGAGCAGCCCCCC
>NW_005843322.1:203445-204512 GCF_000455745.1 Alligator sinensis | reverse complement strand
AGGGAGGCGGCTCCCCGCGATGCTCCGCACCCCTTGCAGGCGGGCGGGCGGGCGGCTGGGAGCGGGCCGGGGCCGCTCCTTGCACGGAGCAGCCGGATCGGGCCCCCGCGCACGCACGGCGCTCCTGGCCAGGTAGCGCCGGGCAGGTGGCTGCGGGCCCGGGAGGGTGATTCAGAGGCTGCAGGAGCAATGTTGTCGCTGGGATTTAGGGCTAAGATGGCAGCAGTTTGCAGCGGAGCAGAGAGAAGGGTCCCGGCGACCCCCGGGAGATTTGGGAGAAGGGGCAGCGGGGGGGTCGGGACAGCCGAGCAGAAATTGGTCCGCACCGGAGACTCCAGGCAATGGCAGAATAGGAGCCAGCAGTGCGCCCTTGCTGCCGGGAAGGCTGCGTTGTAGGAGCCTTGCCAGCACATTGAGGGAAGTCATTATTCAGCACTGGGGAGGCCACATCTGGAGTCCGGTGTCCAGCTGTGGCCCCCCACTGCAGAAAGGAGGTGGTCACATTGGAGAGAGTCCAGCGGAGGGCAATGAAAATGGTTTGGGGGATGGGACAAATGATTTGCCAAAAGAGGCCGAGGGAATTGGGATTGTTTAGTCTGAAAAAGAGACGACCGAGGGGGATTGAATAGCAGCCGTCACCTCCCTGCAGGGGGGCTGCAAAGAGGACGGAGCTGGGCTGTTCTCGGCGGGGGCAGACGGCAGGACAAGGAGCAATGGGCTCAAGCTGCAGCAAGGGAAGTTGAGGTTGGACATGAGGAAAAGCTTTCTCACTAGGAGGGTGGTGAAGCACTGGGACAATCTCCCCAGAGAGCTGGAGAAATCTCCATCCTTGGAGGTGTTTAAGACCCAGCTAGACAAAGCCCTGGCTGGGATGATGTAGTTGGGGCTGGTCCTGCTTGGAGCAGGGGGTTGGACTCAGTGTGACCTCCTGAGGTCATTTCCAACCTGAATTTTCTGTGAATTGCACCGAGTAGCTGGATGCATTTGCAGGAGACGCAAGGAGCAGGTTTTCATAGTGTTACCCACTGGGGCAGTTTGCCAGGGCGCACTCTCCAGCCTCTGATGTT
>NW_005843322.1:185412-203414 GCF_000455745.1 Alligator sinensis | reverse complement strand
GAAAGAGTGAGGTGGCTCATCCACAACACACAGCAACCCCTGGGTGGAAGCCTCTGGTCTGCATTATGCTAGAGATCAGGCCGGAGACTCAACACAGTCCCTAAATATGATGACTCTGTGGATGAAACAGATGTGAATCCATCTGCTGTTGAACAGAGTGCATCCGCATGTAGCATGTCTGCTGAAATCAGTGAAGAGGATGATTTCAGCTGAGAAGTGTTCAGTAATATCTCATTTTGGGCCAACTATGTAGTTAGGAGCGATGCTAGACAAGCTTTCGGGCACAAAGTGCCCTTCCTTGGGTTTGAGAGAAGCAGATATGTCCTGAGAGAAATACCAGGTAGAACAAGGCCCTCCGTAACTCCATTATGACAATGAAAATAGTCACTTAAAATAAAAAGGAAGTGGGCAGTAAACCTGTAGTGCGAAGAGAAGTTATTGGAAGTAGGCACAGACCAAGTAAAGGGCAGTTGAAATAGATTAGACTAATTATGTAAGAAAATAAGACCATTCAAAAGGAAAGAGGGTTGTGGAGCACAGAGAGGCCAGCCGAGGGAGCAGGTAAACCGAGTCACAGAAGAGCACTGATAATACAGAGCGCTAAGCATCTGTGTTATCTTCCTTGGGCAGGTGATGGAGCAGAGCTGCTCAGGACATGTCAACCACGAGCAGGGAGCGTTGCGCTCCACGTAGCCGAGTCGCACCCATAGCTCTCCCCCACTCGGAGCTGCCCCGGATTTCGGTGGAAACTTTGTCCGGGTGCAAACTGCAGCGTTTAGCCCCTTGTGAGAGCCAAGACACACAGAGGAAGGAGAAAAGTGTGACCTCATCCTCATTATTCTGTGTATGAGGAGCCCTGGCTTAGCCCCAAAGAAAAATTGCTTTTGCATTCATTATGCTGAGTTTCATATAGTGCCTCTGATTTTTCCATCCTCCAGTCACCTACACCAGTGCAATGCATGTGCATCAGAATGCTGCCCATTTTGCACTGGTGTAAAGGATCACCCACGGGCAGGGATAGAGGAGAAAGGCCCTAGATCTGTCATGGTTTATGCTGATCAAAGTCAACCGGGAGATTCTCTGAAGTGACAGAGCCATTGCCAGGCACCTGTCTAGACTAACTAAACTAACCTTTATAGGTAGCTATGCACCTTTATAGACTAATTAATGAAGATATATATAGCAAGCACCAGCTTATATCTATGTAAATCCATCCTTCCCTCTGAGCTGCATTTTCCTTGTCTTCAGTATGGGCATAGAGATAATCACAGTCTCGAGCTCTGTAGATGGAAAGGGCCAAGGGAGTGTTCGAAATTAGTATTGCCAGTCATGAATAAAGAGGGATGCTTGCTCAGAGCACGGGGGTGATGTTTTGTGAAGTCCCAAAGCTTAACAGCATAAACACTGACAAGGGAGGGAGGCGGGTTTTGATGCTTTAAGGTTTCTTGGAATCAACTTCCCTTTACTTAGGCTTGAAGGAGTCCTGTGAAATCCCATGCTCCAATGCAGATGTCAAGGAGGGGCAGCAAACTTAACAAATACACCCCTGAGACTGTGTCTGTATCGAGAAGGGATGGCTAAAAGGTGTCTTGCTGCTCCCTGGAGAATTTTGGTAGGATTTGGGTGACAGAGACCTAGTTAGCCCCGGTGATCTGAAGTCAGGCTGGAGGCAGGGCCGGGTCCATAAGGTACCACCCTGTCTTGGGTTGCAGAAAGGGATGCAACAAGCTGGGCTTTAGCACCATGGCATAAAACTGGCTTTGCTTTCACTGTCATTCCCATGGTGCGGAAAACGACTGCAAACACTGCCGGGCCACGACTGCAGCTCCGACGTGGAGCAGGAGGGTTTCTTTCCTTTCGGCTTCCTGCAGAGCTGAATCGGGAGCGAGCTGGGGCTGCAGGGGTGGAGTGTGCCTGGCACACGAGGTGCTGAGCAGGGGCTGCTTGTCTTCCAGGTGCCCGTGGCGTTTGAGGACGTCGCTGTCTATTTCTCAGCAGAGGAGTGGGCAGAGCTGGCAGGATGGCAGCGGGAGCTCTACCGGGAGGTGATGAAGGAGAATTACGAGCTCATCTCTTTTCTGGGTAAGGAGAGGTTGCTTCTTGGGTGACACGGTCCGTGCCAAGCCAGTCCCAGCAGGTGAGATGATTCTCTTTTTGGGGTGCCCGCCGATCAGCATCCTGTTACTATTCAGATGCACGGCGCAAAGGCTGCTGTACAGGTGGAGGTCAAGCTCCTGTGCTCAGGAGGATGCTTAGCACCTGCCTGAATAAGAGGAGATTTCACTCTTCCAGTGGGGAACAGCAGGTAACATGGAGCTGATCCCCCCTTGTCCCCAGTGTAGTCCTTCCAAGATCATGAATAGCACAGTGAAAACAAAGCCATGAAGGAGGCAGGACATAGCAGGTTAAGGATGCTTGTCTTACCCAAGCTGAGCTCTGCCTGCCAGCATCGTGTTTGAGGGGCAGGGAATAGTTAGCCTTTGTGCTGCTTATGTGATGTAGGGCCATGCAATGAGAAGAAATTCCTCTTGTATTCTCAGTCCCTTTACAGCAGAGCTTTCCAAACTTTTCGTGTTGGTGACACGCTTTTTAGACATGCATCATTTCGCGACACAGTAATTCAGTTCCGGGGGAGGGGCCAAGGGAAGCAGACGCGAGTAAGGGATCTCCGCGGTGCCCTTCCGCAAAATTTTCTGCGTGTCGCACGACACACCTACACACTGCCGCCGACACACTAATGTGTCGCGGCACACAGTTTGGAAAGCTCTGCTTTACAGTGTCACGGCACAGCAGGAAATAACACAAGGCATCTCTGTGTGCATCCCAAGAGCCTCATCACAAGAAGTTTTGGGCTGGATGTGGACACATGGGAGAGAGTCCAGCAGAAGCCAGTGGAAATGGTTGTGGGCTGGGGGACAGGACCTGTGAGGAGAGGCTGGGGGGACTGGGCTGATTGAGTCTGGAGGAGAGAAGACCGAGGGGGTTGAATAGCAGCCTTCACCTCCCTGCAAGGGAGGGAGGGCTCCTATCTGTCTACCGGTGAGTTAGACACGCAGGACCAGGGTGTCCAGCTGGAGCCAACGAAAACCTTCCTGTCCTATGAAGGACGCTTGACAAGGGGCTTTGGTCTGATGTGGTGTCTAGGGAAACCCCTCGCCCTGAGCCGGCCTCCCTGACCAGACCGTGTTGCTCTGCTCTGCACAGGATGCCCCAGTACCAAGCCAGAGCTCATCTGCCAGCTGGAGAAAGGAGAGGAGCTGTACGTGTGGGATCCCCAGGGCTGGAGAGCTGGATGCAGACCCCCAGATACTTGGGCAGGTGAGTCACAGAAATCCTAGAGAAGCGGGGCTGGGAGGGGCGTCACATCTAATGCGACCCCTGCCTGAGGCAGGATCAGCCCTGCCCAAACCATCCTATATGAGGGGTCATGAGAGAGACACCCCGCGAGCGTGGCTCAGGTTGCTCTGACTGTGGGAGCTTTCTTTTGTCCCAAGCAGATGAAACGACGTCTAGGCTTTCTCCTCTTTTCAGCAGGCCACGTGATCATCGTTAAAAGGGAGGAAGAAGAGGAGGAATGGCTCTGCGAGGAAGGTGCTGGCATGCTGGCCGCACGTGGCAGAACAGTAGAGAAATCCTTTCCGTCCTCAGCTCTGAGCTGCCGGACCCAGGGGCAGCAGAGGAGCCCGTCTGGGGGCACCGAGGACCACGAAGCCCACGGTGCCCCCCACGGGATAGCGGCCGAGCGGCCCCACGCCTGCCCCGACTGCGCCAAGTGCTTCAAGGACAAGACGGCGCTGCTCATCCACCGACGCGTCCACACCGGGGAGAGGCCGTTCGCTTGCCCCGAGTGCGGGCGCGCCTTCACGCAGAAGCAGCACCTCACCACCCACCTGCGCACCCACGCGGCCGAGCGCCCCTTCACCTGCGCCCAGTGCGGCGGCTGCTTCCGCCTGCGCCAGGCCTTCCTCGCCCACCTGCGGGGGCACGCCGGGGAGCCGCCCTTCACCTGCGAGGCGTGCGGGAAGGTCTTCCACCACAAGCACCACCTGCTCACCCACCGGCGCGTGCACACGGGCGAACGCCCCTTCCCCTGCGCCCAGTGCGAGAAGCGCTTCACCCAGAAGCACCACCTGCTCAGCCACCAGCGCACCCACTCCGGCAGCCGGCCCTTCCAGTGCGCCCAGTGCGGCAAGCGCTTCAAGGACAAGACGCCCTTGAGCATCCACCAAGTGGTGCACACGGGGGCCAAGCCTTTCGCCTGCGAGGCCTGCGGGAAGATCTTCAGCCACAAGCACCACTTGGTGATCCACCGGCGCGTGCACACGGGGGAGAAGCCCTTCTCCTGCCCCGAGTGCCAGAAGCGCTTCACGCAGAAGCACCACCTGCTCAGCCACCGGCGCATCCACACCGGCGAGCGCCCCTACCCCTGCACCCACTGCGGCAGGAGCTTCAAGGACAAGATCACCCTCAAGCTGCACGTCCGGCTTCACACGGGGGAGAAGCCCTTCTCCTGCCCTGACTGTGGGGAAAGCTTCCGGCTGCGCAAGGTGCTGCTCACCCACCAGCGGGTCCACGCAGGGCAGGGCCCGCTCATCTGCACCCACTGTGGCAAGAGCTTCCGGCAGGCGCAGCGCCTGGCCATGCACCAGAGGAGCCACCAAGGCCAGGTCCGGCCCTTCCGGTGCGTCTGGTGCGGGGAGAGCTTCTCCCAGGAGCAGCAGCTCCTGCTGCACCAGCACGTCCACGCCACCAGCTGCCCAGAGCCCCCAGTCGAGGTCCCTGAGAAGTCCCCGGCAGCACCCCCTGTGAGTTAAGCTGGTCATCCCCAGGCCTGCTAAAGCAGCTTTGGTAAAGCTGTGCAGACCCCCGGGGGACTCCCAGAAGCAGCGGTCTGATCTAGGAGCAGGAAAGAAACACCATCGTGGTATCGGCAGTGCTGTCAGGCTGCGCGTGCTCTGCTCTGCGAAGCTGACCCGGGGTAGAAACCAAAGACTCCTCATGATGGGCGTCAAAGCCATCCTGCAATAGCCCAGGTCATTTTTCCTGTAAAAATAGCCGACCTCATCCATGGGGGAACCGTTATCAAAACGGGGAGCAGAGATGCAAAGCAATCCTGTCGGTATCTTCTGATAGCCCTTTGCAGGGTTTGGGCACAGCCTCCTCACCCTCTCCACCAGTCCTCCACCTTGCTCCACTCACTGGAAATGAAAAGACTGGGAAGGAGGTTTCCTCTCCCTCAGCAGATCGGGTGCAGGGGATCATTTCTTCCTGGGTCCAGCAGAATTGTGTTTTCTGAGCAGCAGAGAGGATCCCAGAAGCTCCTGCTTCTGTTTGTTAAGTGCAAAAAAGCATCATGGCAGACAAGGGTATTCGGGTAGATGTGATATCTTTTATTAGTTGGCCTATAAACTAATGGTCTACTAGTTTAGACTAATTAGTCTATAGACTAATGGTGTATAAACTTAGTTGGTTTTATTAGACAAACTAATAAAAGATATCACGTCTACCCAAAGACCCTTGTCTGCCCATGTCCTTAGACTAACACGGCTAAAACCAACACAACAAAGAGCATCGTGGTGACTGGTGTTCCCCTTGCTCGCTCTGAGCAAGAATGAGCATTTATACAGCAGGTTACAGGTGCTCAGACCCTGGGAGGGACCTGTGGAGAGCTGTGGGAAGCACCTTGCACACACGCGGGTCTCTGCTTCCCTGTGGAGGGATATGCACGGACAGAAGAATGCAGTTGGGAAGTTTTGAGATGGGAAGTCCAGTTCCTCCTGCAGGGTTAAGGCCAGCCGGTTCCCCAGCGCCCATTTCTAGCCCCCTGTCCAGCTACGTCTATGCTGTGTGGCTTCCTTGGGCTGGTGATTTCACAGCCCACTACATCACGTCTCTAGGAAGTTATCTTGATACTCTCCCTTCCTCTATTGCACCTGATATCCCTGTAGGTCATGGGCTTCTGGGCATGAGAAATCCCTGTGTGGGAGAGAAAGGGGATGATGGGATGTGCCGCTGTCTTGGCAGGTGTCCGCACCCTGCCTTATGGCATCTCATCTTCCTGTTGCTCTTGTTCGACCCCTTTGTGCTTGAAATGCATGTGCTGTGCGCGGCTCTGTTTTGCTCTCACTGCTGCAGCAGATGGATCAGCCCCCGGGAATGTCCCAGCACCCCTCTCCTCTGACAGGTTCAGCTTTGGGGAGAGATGACAAAAAACATTTTCATGGTTTTATTGGACCCCCTGTAATCATTGGGAGAGATGTTGTACAAGCTTCTGAGCACAAAGAGTCCTTGCCTAACCTCTCTCCCCGTGATACAGTTGATCCGGTAAAAGATATTACCAAAGAAACCTTGCTTCTCATTCATCCTCTGGATCATCACAGCTACAACCGCGCTCCTAGCCCATGGAGAGCAAAGGCTGCAGCCAAGTGCAAGTGCAGCCAGAAGGCAAACAGGGAGGGACCTGTCAGTGACAGATGTGCTCAGATAGTCCAGTGGTGAGCACCAAAAAATGTCTGGTAAGAGAAACACAGAACTGAATCGCATCCACAAGCGAATCGGTAACCAGAAAAAGGTACAGGACTCTGTCTTGTACCTTCTGGCAGTGAATAGGAAACTCTCTAGGATCGCTGCGAGACGGGGAAGACATAGGATCAGCATGCATCAGGAAGGCGCTAGCTTGTGCGGTGAATGCAAGAGAAATCCTGCCCTCCAGAACCCCGCTGGGAGGACTCTGCCTCTTTGGTGGCTCCAAAAAACGACTTTGCAATGACACCAGATACTTTCACTTAAGTACCTGACCCACCTGGAATCTCAGAGGCTTCTGTGACCCCCCAAAAGACTGAAATATGTAGTCAATGTTATCTTTTCCTAGGATAAATTAAGCTATCTGATCATGTGTATTGAAATCCATGTGTATGTAACACCCCTTTCGAGCTCAAACAGGCCGTTGCACATATTAGGAGATAATGTAACAGATAAATATGTGTGTGACTGTGAACAACTGGTGAATATATAAGAGGGACATTAGATGACAAGCCTGAGCACTTAAGTGAGCACTTCCCAACTTCAGATGGCGTGCAAACATTTTATAAGGCATCCTTCACCGAATCATAGATCAACACTCCTACCAGTGCAGCCCAGGATGCCGTTAGTCTTCTTTGCAATAAGGGCACACTGCTGGCTCCTGTTCAGCTTCTTGTCCCGTCCCCCCAGGTCCTTTTCTGCAGAGCCGTTGCCCAGCCAGTCGGCCCCCAGCCTGCACCAGTGCATGGGATTGTCCCGTCCTCAGTGCAGGATTTTGCACTTGTCCTTGCTTAATCTCATGAGATTTCTTTTGCCCCTATCCTCCGGTTTCTCTAGGTCACTCTGAATCCTAGCCCAACCCTCCAGCGTATCTACTGCTCCCCCCAGCTTGGTGTCATCTGCACACTTGCTGAGGGTGCACTGCATCCCATCTTCCAGGTCAGTGATGAAGACACTGCTTCCCTGTGAGATGGGCAGAAAGTGCGAGTGAGGAAACGGATGCGTTGCTAGATACACATCCCCGATGCAGCATTCAATAAACATGTCATGTTTATACCAAGCTTTGTGGCTGTGCCTCGTGCTTTGAGGTTGAATGGCCTTTCCGTGTACGGGCTGGCGGTCCTCCTTGGATGAAACCGTGCAGGCCGGTGGTAACAGGCCGCTGGGCTTTTCAAGAGATCTCTCAGACTCCTCCATGGTTCAGTGCCAAACCCTGTCAATTTGGGACTTGTTTTCAGGTCTGATGGGAACTGGTGGGCATGCAGCAAGGAGTGCTGGGGAGGAAGGAGGCTGAGAGAAAATTTTAACATCTTAGGAAAAACTTTAATGGCAAATATTTAATTAAAAAAATCATTGAATCATAGCGAATGAGGGTTGGAAATGACCTTAGGAGGCCACATCTAGTCCAAGCAGGACCAGCCCCAACTACATCATCCCAGACAAGGCTTTGTCTAGATGGGTCTTAAACACCTCCAAGGATGGAGACTCCATCATCTCTATAGGTAGGCTGTTCCAGTTTACTACCCTTCTAGTGAGAAAATTTTTCCTAATATCTAACCTCAACTTGCCTTGCTGCAGCTTGAGCCCATTGATCCTTGCCCTGTATCTGCCCCCACTGAGAACAGCCCAGCTCCATCCTCTTTGCAACCCCCGTGCAGGGAGGTGAAGGCTGCTATTCAATCCCCCTCGGTCGTCTCTTCTGCAGACTCAATCAGCCCATTCCCTCAGTCTCTCACCAGTCCTGTCCCGCAGCCCCCAAACCATTGTCGTTGCCCTCCTCTGGACTCTCTCCAATTTCCCCACATCCTTTCTCCTTGTGGGCAGTGGGGGGCCCACAACTGGACTCAGGACTCCAGATGTGGCCTCCCCAGTGCCGAATAGAGGGGGATCCCCTCTCTGCACAGAGTTAAGGTAGATTGTGCTGCTGCTAAAAAAACTCCTTCTTTGCTCAGTTGGGTCTGAGCACTGGTAACGACTGATTTTTGTGGCGAGTTCAGTTAAAAGATTTTAGGCAGCTGGGAAAGTTTCAGGGAGTCGGGTAGAGTATCCTGAGACGAGGAGGTGTTTTGGCGAGAAGGCACTGGTTGGGAAATGCAGGCCTGATGGGAGACGGGGCATTACTGCTATACCCTGGTGAGAGCTGAGCAGCATCAGAGCTTGTTTTGTCCTGTCTTTTGGTACCTCAGCATGGAGGGAGTTTAATGTAGCTGTAGAGCTGCAGATGCAGGGGCTTTGTTCCTGCAAGGCAGAGATGAGCGGCTGTTTCTGAAACGCCTCGTTGCCCTTGATGTCAGGTTATGTTGGTGTTTGCAGTAGCCCCGTGTCAGATGGTCAAGTTCGGTCCTGACCAAAGAAGCAAAATAGCCCATTTATGGGTACGAAGGGGAACAAAAGTAAATATGCAAGTGTCTCCACTGAATTTTTGGCAGCAAGTAGGAAACTCAAGGATCATTGCAAGGCTGGGGAAGATCAGCAAAGCCTCTTGCTGGGGAATTGGCAAGACCCAGGGGAGCTTTCAAGAGCCTGTGCTTTGGAAGCTGCGATAGTTTTTGGGTCTAACAGAACAAACTGACAAAGGTTGGGCACTTCCGCCTCGTACGCGGGCCTCGCAGCGAGGCGCACACACACGTAGGAAGCTTGCTGACCAGAAGGAGACCGGTAGAACAACTCTAGTCTTTCAGCTGGTTGGACCCCAAAATAAGAAATGTTGTTTCAGGTTGAGGATTTCTTAGGGTGAGATCTTTTATTGGCCCAGCCCTGGAGCTGGGATAAAGTCAGACAAGCTTTGTAAAACATTCTTCCTCAGGTCTCAGGCATGGTTGGTCCAATAAAAGCGATCACCCTAAAAAATGCTGGCTGCTCGCATAATTTCTGGACTGTCACGGCTACAGCATCGCTCTGACACTACTGTTTTCAGGTGAGGGGGAAGTTTGGCTTTTAAAAGCAAAATGCTGGGGACTTTTTGACCTTTTTCAGTAGATTTCCCCACCTCCCCCCACCTCCCACCTGTTTTGTGTGTTTTTTAAGAGCAAAGCCACCCTAGAAAGGAAACCTTTGATAATAGAAAATCTGAAACCTGTACAAAACGTGTCAGCCTAAAGGCTTTGACATTTTGAGCAGAAAGGGCACTTTGGGTAAATGTGATCTTTTATTAGATCAACTAAATAGTTAGAAAAAATTGTTCTTTGCAAGCTTTTGGGCACAAATACACTTCTTCGGGCATAGGGAGAGTCTGCTGGTGTTTGTCTACTCTCTTGGGTGGAATAGAGGTGTAAGGCAATATGCAAAATGCAAATTTGTGAAAATGCAAATGCATGGCAGGGAAGATCAGATGGGATGGGGGTTAATGGGTGTGAGACAGGTAGGTGGGAAGGAAAGGAGAAAATGTTGATCTGGTGACAGAATGTAGCTGGTAAAATGCGGAGTAGTTACCTGGGGCTATTGGATGGCAGGCAGGTGATAATGTGCAATAAATCCGATGTCTAGATTTAGTCCATGATTTTTGGTATCCAGTAGATTTATGAAGTGAAGTTCATCGGCTCGTCTACGAAAGGTGTTTTGTAAATTCCCTTTGAGGATTAAAACAGAGACCGGAGAGAGAGCGGTTGTCTCATGAGAAGTGGGCACTCACAAGTCATTTTGTATTTTTGTTTTTGATGGATTTGCAGTGTGCATTCATTCTGCGTGCAGTTGTTGCTTGGTTTCTCTTACATAGTTCCCATCCAGGCATTCAGTGCACTGGATGAGATATATCACATTTCTGGAGGTGCAGGGGTCAGATCCAGAAATGGGGATGGTCCTGTTGTGGGGTGTAGTTATTGTGGGGGTGCTGGAGATGTATTGGCAGGTTTTATATGTCTTGTCCCGGCATGGTCTGGATCCATTCAGTGTGCTTTCGGCCGTAGGACTTTTTGCTTCTGGTGGTGAAGTTGGCGAGGTTCAATGCTTGTTTAAAAGCTATGATGGGTGGCTTTGGAGAGATCTCTTTTAAAATTGGGTCTTTTTCTAGTATGGGTTGCAATTGCTTGAGGATTTTCCAGAGAGGCTCCAGGGAAGGATGGTATGTCATAACTAATGGTGTGCGATTCATGGGGATTTTATTTTTGAGGTACTTTCATGCTTTTATTTCCCCCCAGAAGGGCTTGTTAGGATAAGTATGAGTGCATGAAGGGGTCTGGTTGACCCCAAACCCAATCCTCCACAAGGACAGTATTTGGCCCATGTGCTCTGCCTAGCCCTGGGCTCAGACTGATACAGGTGCAAAGGGGGTCCGTTGAGTGTCACGGGATCTTGAATATGCCTTCAGAGCACTCAGATTTCCAGGACTGAGACCATCTAGTTCAGTGGGTTTGACCTCTGGCCAAACTCAAGGCTTCCCTTAGAAAATGCCAGCTCTTAATTTCCACTTGTTTATTGACTACAGAAAAAAATAATAGAGCAAATTTTTGCATTGCAAAGAACTCAGAAAGGCCACAGCAGGGCAGGATGTTTCCTATTTGAAACCTCTGGGTTTATCTTGTGCATCGTGTTTGCACACTTAAAAGAGCCAGCACTGTGTGGCAACCTTGAAAGGATGTCAAGGTGCCCCAGTGGTGTTTCATTACAGTCAAACCTTCCTTAAGCCACTGTCTTGATTTTGAAGGCCTTGGGAGATGGAGAATCTACCATTTAATTGAAAAAATTATTCCACTGGACAAAGCACCCTTGTTTGTTAAAAATTTGTCCCTAACTTGAATCATAGAAAATAAGAGTCAGAAGGGACTTCAGGAGGGCACTTCTAGTCCAACCCCCTGGTCCAAGTAGGACCAGCCCCAACTACATCATCTCAGCCAAGGCTTTGTCTACCTGGGTCTTCAACACCTCCAAGGATGGAGATCCCAGCACCTCTCTGGGTAACTCATTCCAGTGCTTCACCACCCTCCTAATATCCAACCCTTGCTGCAACTTGGCTGGCTTCAGCTTTCAGCCTCTGATTCATGCTGTCTTTTCTCCTGCCAGATTAGAAACCCCAGTATGTTTTCCCAGCAAAAGTGCTTAGAGGCTAATCAAGTCACTTCAATCATCTCTCTGGCAGGATAGACGGGTTGAGCTACTTTTTTCTTCAGCCCTCTGTATTAAGTATGCTGATATCATTTTCATCAATCCCACTTGCAAAGGGGGAAAAAAAATCACTACTTCACTCTTTATACGTCTGAGAACTGTGGTTTCTCTTGCCGCAGGATTGCATTGGGAGCTCATATGGCAGTGACTGTTATTCCTCCTAAATCCCTTCAAAGTCCCTGCTCCAGGATCCAGTCTGTGCTTGGTAGCTATGGTTTGCATTCCTTGTTCTTAGGTAGTAACTGGGTATTTGGCTGCATTTTGCTTGAATGGGCCCAACATACCAAGAGACTGAGGATGCTCTGTAGTGACTGCCCTGTTCTTGTTATTTATCACTTTGTCAACTAAAGTTATCAATGATTTGTTATATATATGCTATAATATATATATATATATAAACTTCCAGATGACTCATAAAAAAAGGCTGAGTAGCACTAGAGCTAGCATAGATCCCTGTAAAACACCACAAGACACAGTTCTTTTAACAACCCTTATGACTTCCCTCTTAATAACTCAATCTCTTGCCATATCAGAATCCATTAAGGTAAGAATTTCTTAGGGTGATATCTTTTATTGGACCAACTGTGTAGTTGAGGTAAAGTTAGACATGCCCTGAATGCAAGACATTCTTCATCAGGTCTCTGATCATGGGAAGCCAGGCATGGCAAAGTGCTTTTTTATTACTAATGCGTGGTTAGCTTTTAATCAGGATTTTGTGCGGTACCAAGCTGTGTACTTGGAGAACACATACCACCAGCAGAGTCTCCCTATGCCTGACAAAGGGTGTTTGTTCCCAAAAGCTTGCAAATAACATTTTTTCCCATCTATTTAGTCGGTCTAACAAAAGATATCAAATCTACCCAAAGACCCTTGCTTTTGAAAAGTCTAAGCGCATTGCATCTTTGAAATCTGTGCAGCAGAGACGGTGATTCCTGTCTTCTTCACTTTTTTTCCTTTTTATTTAGAAATATAGAAGAACAAACAAGCAAAAAGAACCAAAGATCAAATGAAGTCATTAACAGGCATAAATGATGCCTACAGAATAGCCAAATATTATATCATATAATATAATAATCATATTGTATCATACAAGCCAGGCATGGACACCCTGGTGTCTTACCTTACATGTACAGACAAATGTTTTTCCGTAGCAGGTTTACCATAAGGAATGTGCTTTCCCTAGCCATTATTAGTATACACTGTGTAATGGAGCTTAAAACAGCAAAAGTACCGACATTACAGCAGGCTCAAAAATGTCACTCCGTATGTGAGAAAGACGGCAGCATCTCCAGCACTAGTCCCACCTCGTAACTGGATCTCCAAGCACCAAGCGTGGCTGCATCTTCTTGACATTGCTCTTGGAGTTTGTGGTACCAAGTTCTGAGGAGTCCAATCTGCGGTCGGACCATTTGCCATCTGCTAACAGGGTGTCCCCCTTTTTAGATTTCGTGAGCGAAGTTTCGCTTTGTGCGTGAGAATTTTACACTGAGGCAAATCTGCCAGAAACAACCCTTTATTGGTGAAAGTACTTGGCAAAGGAAAGAACAATAAACTCACCGTCTTCCTCTTCATTACACAAGTCTCTGCAGTTCGAGATGGTAAGACCTCTTCCTCTGAGCTATATTGTCAAATCAATAAGCTGGTGTGTCTTATATTTCATAGACTTCATAGACAGTTGGGCTGGAAGGGACCCTGGAGGATCATCAAGTCCAGCCCCCTGCCCCAGGGGCAGGAAGTCAGCAGGGATCATAGGATCACAGGCATGCATTTGCTTGGGAAGGGGCATGTTTATTCTTCATGTCAGTTAAAAACATGCTTGGCTGGCATTGCTTATGAACACCACTGCTAGTCTTTCAGGCTTATTTTACCTCAATGCTTAAACATCTACTGTATTTTGTGTGTTGTGTAATATTAGGAACAGCAGCGTTAAAGAATGAGTGACACCGCAGATACACACGTGTCTGTGCTCTCCCAAACTAATAGCCCACAATGCATGAGCCTTTATATGTTTTACAGAAAGCTCTATCATAGCAAACCATTGTGAAAATAAAGGATACCTCCCCACAAGTCAACTCTAACCCCTGCAAAGGGGTTAGATCCTGCATAGGGGTTAGCCCCCTGCAACCCTAACCCCAGCACACTTGTCCTATGCTTTCCCTGCAGCATGCCACCATGCGGGAAAGGGTCCCAATGGCTCAGGGCACAAGGTGCACGACACCACGCTGACTTAGCAGGATGCTGTCTGTTCCTCTAATGCCTCTTGACCAAAAGATGGAGAACATAACAAGACCCTAAATCTGTTTCCCAACAAGACAGCCCCAAACAGCCCTTGATCCAGTGAAAGTTAGATCGGTAACTCCAGGAAGAAAAGTCAGTAACAAGCTCGTTATTAAATAAAATAGGATGAAGTGTGAAGAACACATTGTGAGGCTAAGAATAAAAAGAAATCCCTTCTCACTGATTTTAATAGGAGCATGACTGGACCTCAGTATTAGCCAACTTGCCCCTGTTACCTTCCAGCAAAAAGCACAGCACGTGTAAAGAAAGCATAATTAAAGTTAAAGCTATGCATGAGGCAACTGCAGGAATATCATATTTACAATGTTTTTGTCTATCCCCTTCACTTACCATTGGGTGAGAGAAACCCATTTCTCTTAGCACCTCTTTGGCAGAAAGATAAGCACGCACCGAGCCAGCTCTGTTCTCCCGAACAGCGATTAATGACTGGGCCTGATGCAGCACCTCTGAGGTTGATGGCAGGGCTCCTATTGCAATCAATCCCCAACTGTGGACTTCATATTATTGCAAACCTGACCCCATATCATGCACTCCCAGCAACTGCAAAATGGGGGGAAACAGTAAAGCAAACACAAATACGAGTCCTTTCAAAAATAGCATGATCCCTCTCTAAACCGACAAAGTCCAACAAACGGACAGAGGCCACTTTCGTTTCAGCTCCAAGGACTTGAAGGAGCTCTGGTACGTTAAGGCATCAAATGGCTTTATGCTTTTTTTCCAGGTCACGAACACAGAGTTAAACGTGCCCGTCTGCCTCCTGCGTGTCTCGAGGCAGCTCCTGGCAGAGACCTCCTCTGTTGCATCTCACCTTCTTGTTTTAACCACACTGTTTTCCATAACCCAGAGGGATATCTGAATTTTGGCCTCTCCATTTCCTCTGGCCACTTCACATTTCTTGGGGCATCCCCACACCCACTCTGCAAGGATTTACCAAGTCTTTAATTTTAGGAGTCACAAAATAGCTTAAAGGGATAAACGACATAGCAGCTTCAGTGTTTGCACCAAGGCTCCCAATGCTTTTTCAGGTTTTGTTCTCCGTTAAGGTTTATGGTGACTGGACTTTAACATGTGTCGTTTAGAAAAACATTCTCCTGGATTCCTGCTCTTCCCTGGCTGCTTTTCAGATTATTTAAGTCCTTCCTATATTGACTGAAGCTGCTCTTTTTAAATAGAACAAACCCAATATCCTCCAGCTAATTTTCTTTCTCCCACTAAGGGACTTCTTCAAACCAGTATGGGCAGGTTTGGGGTCAGCTCATGTATGCTTGCTCTCCCCCATATCCACTGAATAAATTGTCTTGTTTGCCATGAACTCCCAGCACAGATTGGATATTAGGAAAAGCTTTCTCAACGAAACAGCATACCGTTCTTTGCTGTGGCCGTGTCTACATCAGATGCTTTACTGCACAGTAGACTAATCTGCTGCACAGTAAATCGTCACCGTCTACATGTGCAGGCACTTTACTGCGCAGTAAAGTCAAATAGCATTAATTGCAAGTATAGATGTGCCCAGCTAGTGCAACTGTTCAATATCCAGGCAGAAAACTGGCCTATCATTTCTGTGGTGGCTCATAGACTACCAGCTGGCTGTCCTTAGGACCAATATCTAGTCCTCCTATAAAAATCTCCCTTATGTAGCCCTAGCATTAGCCAATTATTAAGTCAAATTCACCTGCAATCTGCAGCAGGCTCCTATAACTGTTTCCAAGGCCCAGCTTTCCCCTCCTGTGTCATAAAGGCTCTTCACATTGCAGGCAGCCAACTCAGCTCCATTTGTTTCCACCACCGTCGTATGCTTCAGATGTCAGCAGTGTTGCGGGGTGGTAACCTAGCCTGTAGCTTTTCCTCCAGACTTGAAGCCTTATTGGTTTTAATTTAGTGTCTTGATTGCACACATAAGCCACAGGTGGTTCGTGAAGGCAGCACATCTGTTACGGGCTCCGTGTTAGGCCACGTTAGCAGACGAAACAGCTGCAGAAGCTTTCAGTCTGGTGGAAACCGGCACAGCTGTGGTGCATTGGCTCAGCGGAGTCTCTGATGGTGCGGTACGTCTCCTCCAACTCCAACCCTTCAACTATAGGGCAGCTTAGTGAGTGAAATGATGAATCTGGTCCTAATCACAACATGTCTCCCGGGGGATGTCTGATCTCTCAGAGACAAAATCCAAATTGGCCACAGAACCATAGAGCCGTGGGGCTGGCAAACCCTCAGGTGGTCACATCTGGTCCAACCCTCTGCTCAAGCAGGATCAGCCCTGTCCAAATCGTCCCATACAAGAGCTCATCAAACCTACCCTCAAAGCTGCATGAACAACCGTCTTGCACAAGTGCAGGGCACGCTGTCCAAAACCAGCAAAAATATCCCGACTCGACCCAGGTACAAGAGGGAGGTGAGGGCACTGCTACGCTCCTGCTGCTGCCAGGGTAGGACGTAGCTTGTTAAAAATACACCTGAGAGGTCTCAGGAAGGCCAAAGTGCATCTCCGCAGACCTGTGTAATCTCTGGGGATCCAGTTTGGCCACCTGCTGAGATACTGCCTTACTCTGGGAATAGCTCATTTGAGAAATTTAACCGGTTCTCCCAGGACTACCTTGACTTTTATAAATTAGTAGATTAGGTGCCCCGATTCTTTAGTAACTGGCACATCAGGAAAACCCACATAAAGGCTGGCTCTAAGAACAGACAGCACAGAAACCTACCTGATTACCCAGTAATGATAATTTAGATGTCTCTTGTACCTTTGAACTGTGGGTCCTGTTATAAAGTAGTCCTCCAACCCTCCCCCTCCCCATGATACAGGTTTTATTAACCCCATTTTACAGAGGTGGGAGGGGAGACACAGACAGGTTAAAGTGACTTCTCCCCAGGCACACAACAGCGCACCGGGACCAGGACCGGAGGGCGCTGTCTCCCTGCTTTGACCCTGGACCATCCAACATCCAATGTTCACACGCACAGTCCTTGGGAATGCCAGGACATCAGCCAGGGACCAATTTGCCTCGATGAGAAACAATCCCTAATTTATCTCATAGTTACAGCACATATTAAGGACCATTACGCAGAACAACCATGCTCCAGTGTGGCAAATAAACCAGCACACTGACCTTTTTATACAGGGAGAGGGGCTTTCCAATGTAGTAAGTGAAAACAGCTGTCCAAAGAACCCGGGAGTCCCTAGCTCCCATGCACTCAGTTCGGTCTGCACCATTTAAACTTTTGTGTTGTTTTTAGCAAAAATATCTGGACCTGTTAGGAGCAAAATGCACCTCTGGGAGGTGTGCAGGGCAGCATGGAGACCCACCCTTAGTGTGAAGCAGCAGCAGAGGCAGGAGAAACAGCTTTCCCTCGCCCGCGGGGACAGCTACCCGCTGGACCTGGGACTCCCACGCTAGCCCTTGGTGTTAAAAACAATCAGCAGGTACTTGAGGGTAGTTTGGGACATTTTTGCATCAGAAAATACATTTTTTAGCCAGACTTCTCACATCAGCAACCCCAAGTAGAAACTTGAGCTTATTATGCTCCTTGGAACATCGCCTGAGACAGAGAGAAACCACTCTAGGCCCTAATGTATGAACCACAAAAAGTCCCTGGATGAAGAGGAGTGGATTCTCAGCCCTGGCTTCCTTCCCTGGGGTTGCATCACTAAAGATGCTCAGGGGCCAGCTGAGATGGCCCGTGCCACACGGTGAATCCTCAGAGGAAGTCATGCAAGAAAAGGACTCAGACAGCATCAGCTTCTGTGGGGAGAAGCTGCAGCAAGGGAAGTTGAGGTTGGACATTAGGAAAACCTTTCTCATGAGGAGGGTGGTGAAGCACTGGGACAGGCTCCCCAGGGAGGTGGTGCACTCTCCATCCTTAGAGGTGTTAAAGGCCCAGGTAGACAAAGCCCCGGCTGGGATGGTGTAGTTGGGGCGGGTCCTGCTTGGAGCAGGGGGTTGGACTAGATGTGCCCTCCTGGGGTTGCTTCCAACCTTCATTTTCTATGATTTTATGATTTTAGGGGCTGTTTCCAATCCCTCCCAACACATCTCACGCTCACTGTATCACTTCTCCATTGGTTTCTAAGGTGCATCATCTCAGAG
>NW_005843322.1:167454-185381 GCF_000455745.1 Alligator sinensis | reverse complement strand
ACTCTTTCACCTGAAGCAGGGTGGACGCTTTTTGTTTCTTGTATGCGTCTGTGGTGAGGTCTGCAATTACACTTCTAGCCGCACCTAGCAACAGTTCCTGTCTCGTGCAGTTTGCTTGTGGTTATATTCAGTGTGGGTTTCAAGCAAACCGTTTCTAATACTTACTACAGATACAACAGAAGTCAACGTGGAGAAACAGAAAGATGAGGAGTGCAGTTGCCCCAGGGCCAGTGCGCTCAATGGCTTGGAAGTTATTGAAAGGGAAGGTCCAAATTCATCCCTGGTACCACTCCAGTGAAGCCAGCAGGCTGTGAACTGGCCATGATTTCCAAGGATGTATGTGAGGCTAAGCTGGAGTCGGAGCAGATGACAGGGAATAACAGAAGGAAGCAGGGAAGGAGGAGGATCAGCTGGACGTTTGGGCTGGCTGGTTGGGAACGCACTGTGCGACGAAATGAGTGTGCAAACAAGCAAGCAGCATAGGGGACCTGTGCTAAACAGCGTTAACAACGCAGTGCACTGAGTCGTAGCCTGGGGGTTAAAATCACAGCAACCACTGGCTTGGTGCGAAGCTGCTGCAGAAAAGGCAGAGCAGGCGTTATGGATGAAAAACGAACAACGAGCAAGTCTGTAAGGCCTGAGACAGCGTGCAAAACTGGGGCTCGCTCCACCAGGGCATGATCCCTACCTCGGACACGGTACCGCACGGGAGCACCAGGGAGTGGAAGTGAACGGAGGAACCTGGGCAGAGCTACGTCATGCAAAGGGAGGTCGTAATCACGCAGAAGAGGTCGCTGGGCATAAGCAGGTGGCAAGGCGAGTTCAAGAGACAGCTAGATTTATCCCAGGGGAAAGAGGCGGGGTCTGCGGAGAAAATGGGAAGCTGGGTTTCAAATCCAAGGGGAGGGGGCAGGGACTGGGGTCCAGGTGACTGGCCCCTGTTCTTAGCCCGTCCTGGGGCAGGCTCCCGGGGCACAGCTCCGCAGAAGCCGGGGGAGGGAAGCCGGGCTTGTGCATCGCAGCCGGCCTCTCCTCGGCGTGGGTCTTCTGGTGCGTCAGCAAATTCGACTTCTGGCAGAAGCTCTTCTCGCAGACGGTGCAGGTGAAGGCAATCATTTCCCGGGGGGGTTTTGGTGGGATGTAAGCCGGCGGCGAGGCCTCTCTGCTCCCCACGGACAGCTGCACCAGGTCCCGGGCGTGGATCTGCTGGTGCACCTTGAGATAGCGCAGGGAAGAGAAGCTCTTCCCGCAGTCCCCGCAGATGCTCCGCGACACCCGGGTGTGGATCTTCCGGTGGACTTTGAGGGAGCCCTCGGCCGTGAAGCGCTTCCCGCAGTCCGCGCACGCGTACGGCCGCTCCCCGGTGTGCATGCGCTGGTGGATCTGCAGATACTTGGCCGTGAAGCTCTTCCCGCAGTCGGGGCACGTGAAGAGCCCCTCTCCCTTGTGCGTGCGCTGGTGGATGCGGAGGTAGTCCTTCTGGGCAAAGCTCTCCCCGCACTCGGGGCAGGTGAAGGGCTTCTCCCCGGTGTGGCTGCGCTGGTGCATCTTGAGGTACCGCGTGGTGGCGAAGCTCTTCCCGCAGGTGTCGCAGGCAAAAGGCGCGCCTTCGGCGTGGATCTTCTGGTGGATCTTGAGGTAGCCCTTGGTGGAGAAGCTCTTCCCGCACTGACCGCAGGGGTACGGCGTCTCCCCCGTGTGCAGCCGCTGGTGGATCTTGAGGTACCCTTTGGTGGTGAAGCTCTTCCCGCAGTCGGGGCACGTGAAGGGCGTCTCGCCCGTGTGGACGCGCTGGTGGATCTTCAGCGAGCCCTTGGAGATGAAGCTCTTCTCGCACTCCAGGCAGGCAAATGGGCGCCGGCCCTTGTGCTGCCCCAGGTGGATCTTAAGGTAGCCCTTGGAGGTGAAGCTCTTCGCGCACTCCGGGCACGTGAAGGGACGCTCGCCCGTGTGCTTCCGCAGGTGCACCTTGAGGTCCACTTTGCGGGTGAAGCTCTTCTTACACTCGCTGCACAGAAAGGGGCGTTCGCCCGTGTGCTTGCGCTGGTGCATCTTGAGGTCGCCCTTGGATGGGAAGCGTTTCCCGCAGTCGCCGCAAGGGAAGGGCTTCTCCCCCGTGTGCAGCCGCAGGTGGATCTTCAGGTAGCCGCACTGCGTGAAGCGCTTCTCGCACTCGGGGCAGGCGTACGGCCTCTCGCCTGTGTGGATGCGCAGGTGGATCTTCAGGTCGCCCTTCTGGGAGAAGCACTTCCCGCACTCGCTGCAGGGGAACGGCCTCTCCCGCTTGCGGCTCCGGGGCCGCATCAGCAGCTCGTGTCTCTCCAGGAAGCTCCTCTCGCGCTCCGGCGGGCCGGGGGGTCTCTCTGCCCCTGGGGACTTTTGCGGAGCCAGACTGCTCAGGGGTCTCTCTGGTGGGGTGCATGCAGAGCCTCTCGGTGTGGCCTGCAGTTTGCTAGGGTTTGGGCAGGATTTCGTCTTTGCTGGGCTCTGGGGCACCTTCTCCTTGAGCTTTGCAAGGAAGGGCTGGATGGGCAAGCTTTCCACCTCCTCCTCCCGACTCTTTTCCTCCAGGCTTTCATTTGTCAGCCCATCATCTACTGGAGAGAAAAGGAAAGATCATGTCATGTTATACGGACATAACAAAAGGTATAGCATCTGGCTGGAGAAAAAATCTTTGACTAGCTGCAAACCCCAACGATGTCAAGCGCCCCTGGGAGAAACCCCGCTTGGATCTGAATGGTGATTAGTGTGTGTGGCCAGAAAAGTTGGGCTGGCTGGGCCTTCAGTTGGGCTTATCCAGCCCCCTGCTCAAGGCAGGAGCATCCCTGAATAAACCACCCCAGACACGTGTCTGTCCAACCTGCTCTTGAACATTTCCAGGGACAGAGAGACTCCACCGCTTCTCCAAGTGCCTGTTTTAATACTTGACCACCCTCAGTCAGAAAGTTCCTCCTAACTTCCTCCAATCTGAATTTCTCCTGCTGAGGGCATTGCTCCTAGTCCTGTCCCTTACGGTCAGAGAAAAAGGCCCATCTCCATCCTTTCTGTCATCCCCTGTCACGTATTTGAAGACCATTATCAAATCCCCTCCCCAGTCTTCTCTTCTCCAGACTAAATACCCTTAGCACTTTCATCTTTCCTCATAAGTCTTGCTTCCCAGGCCTCTAGTTATTTTTATTGCTCTGAGCTGGACATTTTGCAAACTGTCCACATCCTTCTTATAAGTGTGAAGCCCAAAACTGGACATAGGACTCCAGGTGAGGCCTCCCCAGTGCTGAATATAGGGGAACCATCATTTTCCTTGATTTGCAAAGGAAACTTCTGTTAACACAACCCAGGATGCAGTTGGGTTTTTTTTGCAACAAGAGCACACTGCTGGCTCATATTTAGCTTATGGTCTACTGTAACGCCCAGGTCCTTCTCCGCTGCACTGCGGCCCAGCTGGTCACTCTCCAGTCTGTGTTGTGCACGCTGTTATTCCATCCCGAGTACAGGACTTTGCACTTATCGTTGTTGAAAGTCATCCGGTTGATTGTAAACCATTTCTCCAGCTCAATCTGCATCTAGCCCTGTCCTCCAGGGTCTGTAACTCCATCCGACTTGCTGTCATCCACAGATTCGCTAAGCCTGCAATCAATCCCATCATCTAAATCATTAATGAAGATGTTACAATTACCGGACTCAGGACAGACCTCTGGGGAACCCCACTTGATCCCTCCTCCTAACTAGATAGCAAGCCATTGAGCACGATGATCCAACCGGTTGTGTATCCACCTTACAATACTTTCACCCAGTCTGTGGGCACATCTACATGCGTGCTTTAATGCGCATTATTAGCCTTTTTTAATGTGCATGAATAAAGCGTCACAAAATACCATTCATTTTCACTAATGAGCATTAAAATAGGCTAATGAACCTTTTCCTAGTACCTCACAATGGAGGTACTACATGTAATGTGCATTAGCAAAAGTGCATTAATGAATGTGTAGATGCACCCTTTATTTTCTTAATTTATTCTTTAAAAATACATGTCGGCTGTGAGTGTTCATACCTCCCATGCTGCTATGGTTTTGCTTGACATCACTGGAGATCAGAGTGTGTTTTAAGTGCTTTCACTGCACGTTTCTTACTGCAATATGTTTATATTTCTTTTAAGTGTAACCTTAGTTCTGAATTTCCTGGGTTCGTAATGCTTGTTTTTTTGGATAACTGCAACATCCCTGCCAGGTTTTTGCCCTTCAATTACTGACCCATACTTTCAACCTTAATTGCATCTTTAGTGGAGTCTGTCTGTTTTGTCTGGGATATTAGCAAAGCTTAGAAATTGGAGAGACATTAACAACAACCTCAAATCTGCTCCCTGCGCTTTCACTCACAAAAGAGCTCGATAATGTGCAATTACAATTATACACTCCCGGCAGAGTGAATCCCACCTCGCTGGTAGGTGACTTGGCTTTTCATGGCCCATGCAGCTGCCAGGAACACAGAAATATCTTTTTACCTAATGAAGTGACCAGCTCGTAGTTCTCCTTCATCACGTCCCAGTACAGCTCCTTCTGCCATTCGACCAGCTCTTTCCATTCTTCTGGCGAGAAATAGACTGCAACGTCCTCGAATGTCACCGGGGCCTGAAATACAAATCTTGACCTCTTTAGCAGCATGGTGCCAGCAGTCCTGACCCTCTCCTGGGAAAGTGGGGTTCAATGCACAGGGAGGATGGCTTACTGCTGATACAAGGGGTCTGCTAGTCACATACCCAGTCTCTACCAGTGGCAGTATCCAGTGCTTCATAGGGACACTTAACAAATTGTAATCCAGAATGATCTGTACATAGTGAAAATGTCTTTGCAACTCCATACCAGCTAGTGATTTGGAGTGAGCTCTGAAGAGGGGAGTAGAGTTTTTTTGCAAGTGTTGTTGCCAGTCTTGGCCATTTTCAAGGGGCCTAGGCCAAACTGTGGCTAAACAGAAGGCCCCAAAACCTGGTTTTGAGCGACCACAGTGTGACACTTTGCAGATGTGACAACGCTTTGTTAGCAAAGCAAAGAAAACCATCCCCATGTCTAACTAAACCAGTAATGAGATACAATTAAACAGAGCACAAGGCCTGAAAGGAGACATTATAAGGGAAGATCCTATATTAAATCATCCAAATACACTATATCATATAGTTTTATCTTAAAATATTTGTAGTAGTGAGTGATGTAACCAAATGTTTTATATGCTGTTTTGCTATAGGTGATATATTTTGGATCAGATGCTTAGATAATTTGTAAAAAAATCCAACCCCCGCCCCCCCAAAAGCCCCCAACTGTGTCAGAGAAACCCATAAACTAATGTAAAGAAGAAGCAGGCCAGTGCTGAACAGCATTCCACCATGGGGAAGGAAAGGAAACTCTCCCTTTTACTTTCCCAAGGATATAAATCCCAACTAACTGACACCTTCCAAGCCCATGAGAGAGCTGGTGCCAAATGTTTCAGTCTCCACCCTTGGAGATTTTGAAGACCCGGCTGGACAAACATTGGCTGGGATGATGTAGTTGGGGCTGGTCCTGCTTGGAGCAGGGGGTTGGACTAGATGTGACCTCCTGAGGTCCCTTCCAGCCCTCATTTTCTATGATACTATGGATCATTTACCAGAATATTAAAACAAGCCATCTACAGATACAGGTTATAGGCTGGAGGGAAATTTGGAGAATTCAACAAATTCAAGAAGACCTGCTGTCAATCTGCGTGCCACCGTCCTCCCACCTTTCAAGTCTCCCCAGGTGGCATAGATGAGAGAATGTGTGTGGTGATGTCATGGGCAGCCAGATAGACTTTGGGATAAATGCTTGCTTTAATGTTTTAAAATGCAAGCACAGAAAGGGTTGGGCTGTAGCCCAGTTTCTGCCACTTCTATCAGTAGCCAACCCAGAGGCTATCTGTAATCTGGGTAACAGTGTATGCGAGCAACTTACCTAAAACACCATTGGATGTTCGCACAACTTTGCAAGTGTTTAAACTTGTCCTGACTTCTGTGAAACTCAAGGTCTTAATGATGCCTGGTGCTAAGGTGTTTCCCAGTGTCGTACATGTCACGGTAACCTGTGTTTCCTTCTCCAGGTTTGCATTGCTGCTGCCTTTCTGCTTCACTAGCTGGACTCTTGCTCTTGGGTTTTACAAGTAGATACCCACTTTACCTTCCTTAGGTCAGGAGCCTCCACAGACAGCTGTGCCCAGATGGCATGAGGCTGGCCATGCCTCTATGTCTGGCCACACCTGCATGGGGGAGGAGAGGAGGGAGGAGGCAGCGCGGTCCCTACTTGTGACCACCTACAGCAATGGTCTGTGGGCCATTTGTCAGGCGTGTTAGCTGTTCTGCTCCTGACTCCTCTGGTTATGTGACTCTGGCTCCAAAACTCAGCCACTACTTTTGGTCTGACTCCGCATGTCCTGGAAGGTAATGCCTTATACTCCTTATTAGCTTATTTACCTCTGGCATGTCCTCTCTGAACTGAATCGTTCTTATCTGTTTTCCTACAAACTCTTTGGCAATCCCTCACAGTCAAGGATGACTGTCTTCCATGATGGTCTTATTTGTGGGTCTCAAGATGGCCGAGGAAGCCGATCTGGGATCCATGCACTCTGTTGCAATTCGGGCACGTGTCTCCATGCCGGTTGCGTGGCTCTGGGTTCTCGGCTCAGTCCACAACAGACTGTTTCTGCCACTCCTGCTTTTCCATCTCCTGTTGTCGTTGTAAGGTTTCAAAGTGCTGAGATCGCTCCAGCAGACTCTTCCTCTATTTGGGGCGGTCCTGGGTGACAGTCTCCCATGAGCTGATGTCAGTAAAGCCTGAAGAAGGGTGTTGGTGCTCAAAAGTTTGCAAAGAACAATTTTCCCAACTAGTTAGTTGGTCTAAGAAAGATATCACCTCTAACAAGATCTCACATCTACTCTAAATAAGAGATCACATCTACCCAAAGAACCTTGCTGCCGATGTCCTTAGACCAACACGGCTACAACCAACAACCCTTGATGTCAATGATGCATTTGTTTCAAGTTGGCCTTGAAGCACTTTCCCAGCCCTCTTTGTGAGCATCCGCCTTGGCTGAGCTGGGAGAATAAAACTTGCTTCGAGAGTCTGGAGTCAGACATCCAGATGACGTGGTCGGCCTAGCAGAGTTGATGTCAGACGATCACCACCTCGATGCTCATGGTGTGTCCTTAGTAGTGGGCACCAATGTTGGTGCATCTGTTTTCCCACTGGATTTGAAGGATCTTCTGCAGGCAAGCTTGATGGTATTTCTCCAATGACTTATTTGTCTTCCTCCATGACATATCACTAGCTTCGGGACCTACAATGTCTTTTTGGGGTGGACCGACAAAAACTGAACTCAAGATTGCAGAACAGGTAAACCACTGACTTCTATAAAGTCATTATAACATTTTCAACATGAATATCATCTAATTCAATCTTCTAACACTGCAAAGACAGTGGATATACTGCAAAGACAGTGGCTCCAGTGGCTCCAAGGACCCAGTGGCTTCCACTGCACTATCACGATAACAGCCAGGTCTTTTTCCAAGTAGTTAAAATTAATTGAGAATCCAAAATGTAAATAAGGAAGAATGATAAGGGACGTTGTTGGGATTTTTTGGGGTGTTGTTTTTGGAAGTCCATGTAAACGATGTAATCCAACTTACTTCAAACAATTCTCTTTCTGACACCTTTGTTTGCCCAGTTACAGACTTATGCTGGAACTCTATTGCTAAATATATAAATATCAATAGAGTCATAACGTTGATAAACATAAAGGTAGCAAATTTGGGGGGTTTCTTAAGTTATGCATCTTTGCAGGGGAGGGGATTTATAAGGTGCTTTGAATAAAAGATTTCCAAGGAAAAAACTTTCTGGAAAGCTGCACAGAGGAGCATGAAAGTGCTAGTGGGGCTTCAGCGTCTGGAGGGACCTCGAGTGATAAAACTGGCCCTGGGTGTTACCCAGGGACAAGTTTCAGCTGAGAAGGTGGAGCTCTTCTTCTCTGGGCAAAGACCTTTGGGAGGGTTATTCCTGGGTATTTGTTAGACTAGAACTGAACTGTGAGATAAGATTTGGGCTTTTTTCTAAATTACCAACATAGCAGCTGGGTTTGAAGAACAAGCCAGGCAGATGGCTCGATGTATTGGAGAGACATATCTGGACTGGTCCAGAAGATCCTGCATTTTTAACGTCTATGGGGAGGGTCTAAATGAGGCTTTGGTTTGCCAACATTTTCCATCGTGGCGACCGCTGTTTCTGCTCCCCTAAGAGCAGCAACGACAGGACCGCCAGGCTAGACATGACGACAAAGTTGTGCAAACACAAGCGGCCGCTGTGGCTGGACTTGTATTCCTGTTGGAGGATATACAGGAAACTTCTGCATGGACAAAACCTACAACCTGAATGTCATGTGCACCTCAAAGCGGTGAGGCCCGGGTGCCGGGCTGCTGTAGAGCAGCCCTTGTATAATCGATGCCCGTTGACACCCGCTGGGGATCTAGCCCCTGTATGACAGCCTGGCAACCCTCGAAGCCGTGCTCCCTCACCCATGCTGCGCTCCCAGGATGAATTGCAGCAGCATCGAGCAACAAAACCAGCGAACAAAACCCCTGCCTGGCCGTGCAGTGTGGGTGAGCGAACGTTGCTATGTGAACGCACGTTCTTCCTCTGCCTTGCTTAACTCTTGCACAGCTACTAGAAATCCCCACCCCCCCGGGCATGTTAAGTCCTGTCTCTTCAGGAAGGCCCTGTCCTGAAAAACGAATGAGCCACCAGTTTTGAAAACAGCCGTCTCAGAAGCATGGAGAAGACAGCTTGTTCCTCCGGAAAATGGAGAGAGATTCTTAAAGTCTCCTGGGGGGTGCCTAGGGGAGCTGGGGATGCGGGACTGGAAATGCACATAGCAATCAAGATGAATCTTGTTTCCTGACTCCCTTGTTGTCTAGCCTTAGCGCAGCGTGGATATGACTAGGCAGAGCATAAAATCAAGCGTGTTCTCCCAGGGTGAAATTCACTGCAGGGCCGGTACGGCTTTGAAGTCCCACTTCAGCCACAAATACTTGCCTTGTATGCAGTGCTGGATTTCATTCCCTCGTCCAGGGAATCATATTATTAGGTAGCTCAGCAATGCAGGGAACTGGGCTGATTTAGTCTGAAAAAAAGGAAACTGAGGGGGATTGACTAGCAGCCTTCAGCTCCCTGCAAGGGGGCTGCAAAGAGGACGGAGCTGGGCTGGTCTCAGTGGGGGGCAGATGGCAGGACAAGGAGCAATGGGCTCTGGCTGCAGCAAGGGAAGTTGAGGCTGGATATTAGGAAAAACTCTCACGAGGAGGGTGGTGAAGCACTGGGACAGGTTACCCAGAGAGGTGGTGGAGTCTCCATCCCTGGAGGTGTTTAAGACCCGGGTAGACAAAGCCTTGGCTGGGATGATGTAGCTGGGGCTGGTCCTGCTTGGAGCAGGGGGGTGGACTAGATGTCACCTCCTGAGCTCCCTTCAACCCTTAACATCTATGATTCTAGGACTGGGAAGTTTCTAAGAGGGAAACTGATGGCCAGTGAGACTATTTTAGTCACAACTTGAAAACTTTATTAGGATGCACAATAACAAAGATTTATTTGGATTAATAAAGACAGTGCTTACATGGCCTTGGATACAAGTGGAAAACAGGTCCACTGTCCAGGCTTCTCTGTCCCCTTAGAGATTTTCACTGATTTAGTTCCTCTTTCTTACTGAACTTTGGAGAAGTCCAAAGTCGCACGGTTTAACCACGCTTATATACTTAACACAGAGCTTTCCCTATTTGGTGATGCTTTTGGAGCTACACCAGTCCTCTTTCATTTTGCACTTAACAGAGTTTTTCCAGATTTCGTTCTGCTTTGGAACAACACCAATCCTTTTCCAGTTCCTTACATTATATTACTGTACCTTATCACTGTCTGCAGTGCATGCTTACTAGGGCTGTGCAAAATTTCGCCGGCTGTTTCATTTCGATGCTGTTTTGACTCATTTCAAGCTCGAAACAGTGAACTTTAAATGAAATGGAGGGCTTCGAAACAACCTTGAAACGAAACGAGGGCAGTCAAAACATTTCGAAAGTTTCAAAACGTTTCGAGTTTCAAAGCTGAAGCTGGGCTTGCTTGCAGGGAAATAGAAAGTAAGGAGACACAGGGGGAAGAGGGTGAAGGGGTGAGGGGGAAAGGACTGCTCTCATTATTGTCTGTGTGGCTGGCCAGTGAGTGTCCTCCTTCCCTGAGGTCCCTTCCAGTCCCAGTGCTCTGCAGGAGGGATGGAAAAACAGCATCAAAGACAGCAGTGTTTGACCTGGCTTGCTTTCTGTCTTGAGGTCTGACAGCTATTGAGCTATCTTCCAGCAGGTCAGGAGTGTTAGACAACAAAGGTACTACTACCATTGATTTGAATGATTTCCTACTTGCTAGCATAGCAAGTGGGATTTCACAATACCTTATGCTTTCTTCTAGAATAGACCCTTTTATTTTATTACTATTTTCATTGATTTCTTCTTTTCAATTTTATAATTATATAGGATATTACACTATAGAAATCATATAGGAACAGAGATACATTTATCATTGTAAATTCCCTCTCAGGATCAGGCCTGAGAGACTGGAGGCAGAGTGTTTTTTGGTGAGGAAAGTGCCCCCATGGGTACTTGGGTTTTGTTGTCTTTGATAGAGTCTGGTGTGCAGGTTGTGGGGTGCTGGAGATAGTTGGCAGGTTTTGTGTTTTGAGCTGTAGGAAGTTGGCTTCAGTTCTGGTGCTGAGGTTAGGTGCTTGTTTGAATGTACAAACCACTTTTCAGAGCCGGGCCTATGAACTGCACTTCATCAGCCTCCTAGGTACTCTCTCATCCCCTGATACCTCCATTTCCATTTTCACTGACTAGCTTTCATGCCTGCATTGCGGGGCAGGCCAGCCTCTGGCTTCTTTATTACTCCTTCCGTGCAAGACCAGCACACACACCCACCAACTGCAGGTGCTTCCTCAACCGGACAAAGGGTTTTCAACCCAAAAGCTTGCTAAGATATATTTCTATAACTAACTATTCATTTGGTCTGCTAAAACATGCCAGATTAGATTGAGCCAAAGGAAAGGACCTTGTCTGCCAGTGCCATGTCCTTAGACCAACACCCCTAGAACCTCTCCCTGGTCAGCTGCCTGGGAGGACGCAGGGCCCTGGGCACATCTAAGCCCCAGGGCTGGGGCTGACAGGGAGAGTTGTCTGGCAGCTGCTGGAGAAGAAGAAGATCCTGCAGCAGAGGAAGGAAGGGCTCTGTGACAGTTTGGCTGCCTGAGATGCTGCCGATGCTACTGTGCTGCTGCTCACTACGTTATTATTTTACCTGTTGTCATTTAAAGTGGTGGACCGGACTAAGGCTGTAGGGGAGGAGGAGCCTCACTGGGGCACACTACTGTGTCATGTAGAGGCCCCAGCACCAGTGAGGGTGCGCCTTAACACACACACAGCATCACCCGAGTCACGAGTTATGCTTATCAGCAGCCTGAGGTGCAGTTTCCCAGAAACTGCTGCACTTATCTCCTTGAAACTTAGCAGACTCCATGGCCTCAGGCAGGGCTACCAATTCTGCAAGTTTCATCCAAATCAGGCAAGAAATGACAAAGTTATAGGCAGTTTCATGCTTCCCCATTATAGCCTATGGGCAAAACGCCAAAACAGAGTCGAAACAGTGAAACAGTTTCGACGAAACGAAACAGCAGTTTCTAAACAAAACACCATCCTGTCAAAATGTATAAATGGAAATTGAAACAGAAAGGTGCCTTATGTCCTAGCTTACCTTATGTCCTAGCTACACAGGTCTAGCTTAGATCAGGTCATGACACGGCCTGTTACTCATTGCCCATGCTACACACGGCCTACGATGCATGTATGACCTACACTGCAGGCAACAAATGCGGGAAATGCCTAATTTACAAATCCTGCCAGAGCTGAGGTGGAAGCTGGGCATCAAGCTCATGGGCCAAAGGACCTAGGGACTGTGCCCATAAAGAAATATAGGCACCGCAGGACTCTGAGTGTCCGCAGAGCTAGCGAGCAGCTGAGCAAAGGGTTGTGAATGCCCCTGAGACCTGAGATGTGAGGCACATAAGACACCGAGAACTAGTAGGCAGGACCCTGGGGAGGCAAGTCCCAGGGAAAAAGGAGTCCAGGAGAGATGGCTGTACCTTAGTGAGATAGGGGCACACAAACAGATCAGATAGATGAGAAGGAAGGAGAAGAAAGCCCAAGGCACTAGCCTGGCTAGACAGCAAACTTTTCAATGACTTAAAACTCTTACAAAAAATGTAAACTCACCCATATTACTAAGGGTGAGTGTAACCACATATCCCAGACAGACAGAGACTTGAGACACAGCTAGGAAGGGGCATACAAGATAACAAAAGCATTAAAGGAAGGGGAAGGCCAAAGCTAGTGCTGATGCCTTACTGAATGGGAGAAGGGACAAGCTAATAATGAATGGATACATAAAAGGCTGGTGTTTAATGACTTTTTTTTTAACTTCATTCTTCACAAAAAAGGTCGACTGCCGTGTGAGAAGCACAATCAGTATCAAGAACAAGGGCATAAGAATTCAGTCCAAAACAGGGAAAGAACAAGTTAGGGATTAATTAGACACTTCCAAATCAAGCAGGGCCTGATGAGATTCCTCCTACTGCACTCAACGGCAGCTGGGCTAATTGTTGAAACTTGTC
Source organism: Alligator sinensis (assembly GCF_000455745.1). NCBI lineage: Eukaryota > Metazoa > Chordata > Crocodylia > Alligatoridae > Alligator > Alligator sinensis. Next base: position 172,628 of record NW_005843322.1, on the reverse strand, counting down.
TAACAAGTTTGAAAATTCCTGCAGGTCAAGTGACAGCGCAGAAAACTGGGAAAAGGGTATATCCGTAAAAAAAGTGCCAATTAAACAAAAAGGGCGGTAGGGGGAGGAGACCCAGGGAACTATGGTCTAACTGATACTTGGATAATATGTTCCAGTATCTTCCTAACAAACAATTTGGAAGCCCCAAGAGGCTGACAAGCAACAAACTCATGCTGGCTGTTAAGTGTAAATCATGGTTATCCAAAGAGATTTCCTTCACTGATGAGCTAAAAGAGCTCGTATAAAAGGGGGAGCAGCACATGTGGTATATCTGGACTTTAGCAAGACTTTGGACAGTGTCGCCCACAACATTCTTCAAGGAAGCAAAGAAAATAAGGCATAGCTAAAACTGCAAGTAGGTGGGTGCATAACTGGCTAGGTAACCATGCTTTGAGAGTAATCAAGATCCTTATGTCCAAGGGGAAGAGGTACCACCTACTCCAACAACAGGCATAACAGATACGTGTGTAAATTGTGTAACTGCATCACATGCTGCTGGTTCCCAATTCACTGCCTGTTGCTTGCACTGGACCAAAAACCATGTATCTACATATTGGCTGAGGGCACAAACTGCTCAGGTGCATAGGAGCTCTTGCCTCGGGGGTAGCCTTGCAATGTAATTTTTACTCTGTTTAGCTACATAATTGGTGGCAAAAGCCATCCATGTCAAGGCTTCTACTAGATACTCTCCAAAACGAGATAAAAAGTCAGCGAAGTATTGCTCCAAGGTTTAACTGGGGTTGAGAATGAGGCTGATGACCAACGAGACTATTTCAGTCACAACTTGAACACTGTATTAAGATACTCAATAGCAATGGAGTAAAGGACCAATATAACCAATCTGAACACAGCTCCAGGGTCCTGTACTACCCCGGCACTACCTATACTGGAGGTTGGCTTTCTCTTTTAGCCATTATCACTCCCGATGTGTATCGCCAAACTTTCCACCCTCACTGTTCCCCTTTCTTAGCCAGCAGACTCACCTCCTTACCAGCTTGCCATAAGCTAAGCAAATCCATCGATGATAACCTCTTTTCTCTGAATGCCTCCACTACTGCTTTATGTGCTTCTGGCCACATCTGTCCCTCCTTCACTTTCTGCTCAGCCTAACTATAATCTCAGTCCCTTTCTTATGAAGTTTAACTTCTACTAATTTTACACACTTTTCTCTCCCCTGAGCTAACTGCCAAACTTGCATCAATTTGCTAGCATGCGCTACTGGTTTTTCAGTAATGGTCACAATCTCCATGAATGACTCAAAAGATAGACCTGAGGGTATGCAGAATAAATTTTTAGGTGACACCTAGCTGGGGGCACACAAGGACAGGGCTGGTATTAAGAATGAGCTTGAGAAAATTGGAAAAAAATGGCCTGAAATAAACAGGATGAAAATCAATAAGGACAGGCGCAAAGCCTTTCATGTAGGAAGAAAGAAGTAGATCAGAGAAACATAGAAAATGAAAGTTGGAAGTGACCTCAGGGGGTCACATCTAATCCAACCCCCTGCTCAAAGCAGGATCAGCCTCAACTATCTCATCCCAGCCAGGGCTTTGTCTACCCGGGTCTTAAACACCTCCTGGCTGGATGCACAAATATAGGCTGGCTAGGCTGCAGTACAGCAGAAAGGGACTGGGGGGTTATAACAGACCACAAGCTGAATGAGCCACTTGTGTGCTACTGTTTCCAAAAGGCAAGTAACGTGCTGGGATGTATTAACAGCGGTGGCTCCTGCACATCCAGGGAATGGATTTCTTTCTGCTCTGTTCTGCACCGAGGAGGCCTCCCCTGGAGTCCTGTGCCGTTTTGGACACTGCGTGGATGAACTAGAAAGAGTCCAGCAGAGATCAATGGGGCTGATGAGCTGTCTGGGAAACGTGACTTATGAGAAGAGGCTGGAAGAACTGGGATGACTTAGAAGCATAGGGTTGCATTCACATCGCTGACTCAAGAAATCCCCAGAGTTCCCACTTCAGACCTTCCCCCTCCCCACAATCCTAACACCAAGAACACCCTATTACAGGCCCTAGGTAAAAGCAGGGGAGACGAGGCACTGGAGAAGGGAAGACTGAGGGGGAACTTGGTTACAGTCTTGAAATACAAAAAAAGTGGTCCTGTTTAGGACAGGGTAAGGGGCAAAAGGCTTGCCTTGCAACCAGGGAGCGCTTGTACACGTTATGAGTTGTCCTCATACACGGTACACAATGTTACAAAAATCGCCATCTATGTAGCATAATGATGTAACCATGTACACGAGCATTGTTTTCTTTTGTGACAGCTTTCGATTTATTGTGGCTACTTAGGCTTAGATTAAGGTGTGTTGTTAGGAAGGACTTTCTTACTCTGAGGAGCAGCTACCTAGAGAGGCTGGGGAATCCCCATCCTTTGAGGTTTGCAAGAGTGGGCTGGACAGACACAGGCCTGGCATGGGTTAGTCAGGGATGATCCTGCCTTGCGCAGGGGCTTGGACTTCTTGTGACTTGTATTTCTCTATGAGTCTAAGAAGCCTGATTTTTCAGAGACTGGGGGCCCAACTGTTGAGAGAGAGGGAAATCTTCAGTAAAACCTTGTTAATTCACAAAGCAGGGAACCAAAAAACTACCAACTTCAAAATGAATGAAGTAAAAACCCCCAAACATACTGGCAGTAATTTGCATGTATGCAAACGACTGCAGGTACATACAGACTTAGTTCTCCCATGTGCAGACCGTACTAACTGATAAGCATCAAGGGAGGAGTTATCCCAGTGACAAATTAAGATGATTTCATGGGATGTAGCACAAGGAGGCTGTGTCTACACATGCGCTTTACTGAGGAGTAGACTAATTAGCTGCGGAGTAAAGCATCTCTGTCTACAAGTGCAACAGTATTAAGCTACAGTAAATGAACTGACACCGGTATAAGACAGAACTGTCAGGGACAGTACTATCATACGTAGGGTAATTTACTGTGATTAAACATACGTGCCGACGGGTATAAATTGCGCCTGCTCAACCCAGCGAGCCAGGGCCCAGACTCCTGCCTGCTGCCTAGCCACACAGCTCCGAACTTTAGCAGCTTCATGTCCCCAGCCAGCACCTCCTGCCACTCAACACCACCACCCAGAGCCCAGGGCTGGCCCCGTGCCCCCTGCCAGCCGTGGCCTACTCCACACTGGCTCAAACTGCTGCTGTCCTGGGCACTCATGTAGACACTGTGCCTGGGGGTAGTTTAGTCCAGCTCCAACTCTCCACAGTTTATTGCTTCACATTAATTGCATGTGTGGATGCACCCAGAGCTCCTGATGTCAACCCACACCAAGGGTCATGGGGCCCTTTTTCTTCTGCTTAGATCAATCTAAGTGTGGAAATGTCCTACCACCCCATCCCAGTCCCACCAACCCCCACTCCCCACAGCATTCCTGATCCTTCCCCCAGTTGTGCATGTAGCTGGGGCTGCTGCCTCTGCCTCCCACCCCTGCAGACTCCCCTGCACCCCGACACTTGCTGGCCTGAGCCCTGGCCACTCTATGTGCTCCCACCCCCTCAGGCACTCCCAGCTTCCAGGTATCCCCATGGCAGGGAGGTTCCCAGGCCAGGTGTGCGCTGCCTGCAGAGGTGAGTCTTCTTGTCCAGCTGGTCTGGGTGCCCCTCAATCTCATATTGCAAGGCAGAGGGGAGACAGCCTCATCCTCCCTCCAGCCATCTCCTGCCAGGCTCTTATCACACAGCACTGCCCACCAGACCCACACCATAGTCCACCGCCTGGAAAAACTGCAGGTTGGTGCAATCAGGGTTGGCTCAGGAGTGCCCGAGGAGATGGGAGCACACGGAGCAGCTGGGGCTCAGGACAGCAAGTGCCAGGGCACAGAGGAGCCTGCAAGGGCTGGGGGCAGAAGCTCCAGCTACATGCACCATCAGGGGCTGGATCAGGGGTTGGCTGGACCAGGGGTGGTTTTGCAGGATCTGGGATGCTGTGTAGGGTGGGTTTGATGGGATCAAAGGGGTTGGCAGGGCAGTTCCGCACTTAGACTGGTCTAAGCAGAAGGAAAAGAGCCCCTAGATCCTCGGTACAGGTTCACATTAGGATCTCCCTGCGCTACATCCTATGAAATCTGCTTAATTAATTAGTCACTGGGATAACGCCTTCCTTGCTTCTTATCAGTTAGGACGGTCTGTACGTGGGTGAAGTGAGTCCATCATAGGGACACCTGCAAATTACTGTCGGCCCATTCATTTCGAACCCATTTACAGTCTTCCAACATCAATATATTTTGGTTCCTGCATTTGGGGTTGACATGGTTTTCCTGGTCCATGGGCCCAGAAAACAGCTTCAAATTCAAAGCATAATTTTGAATTATCCATGTCATAAGACAAACAAAACCCCAACCTTCAGCTGGGAGCAACAATAGCTTCCAGGTGTGCAACACTGAACTATCCCACATGGAACAAATGAGGTTTCCCTGCATTTTCGCAGGCCTGAGGCACTGCAAAACGGAGAGACCCAGAATTTCTGGGTGCCCACAAAAAACCTAAACCCCTATTAGAGTTTCATAGATTTCATAGATTTCATAGACATCAGGGCTGGAAGGGACCTCGGAAGATCATCGAGTCCAGCCCCCCGCCCAAAGGGCAGGAAGTCAGCTGGGGTCATAGGATCCCAGCAAGATAAGCATCCAGTTTCATCTTGAAGGTGTTCAAGGAAGGTGCTTGAACCACCTCCGGTGGCAGGCTGTTCCAGACCTTGGGGGCTCGGACAGGAAAGAAATTCTTCCTTATGTCCAGCCTGAAACGGTCTTGTAGTCATTTATGACCGTTCGACCTAGTCGTCATCCCTTGGGGCGCTCTGGCGAACAAACGTTCCCCCAGATGCTGGTGGTCACCCCTGATAAACTTGTAGGTGGCCACCAGATCACCCCTGAGCCTGCGCTTTTCCAGGCTAAAGAGCCCCAGGGCTCTCAGCCCGTCATCGTAGGGTCTGCTTCCCTGACCTCTGATCATGCGCGTGGCTCTTCTCTGCACTCTCTCAAGCTTCTCCACATCCTTTTGAATTGTGGAGCCCAAAACTGGACACAGTACTCCAGCTGCGGCCTCACTAAGGCCGAGTACAAGGGGAGAATGACATCCCGGGATTTGCTTGAGAAGCATCTATGGATGCAA
>NW_005843322.1:165380-166458 GCF_000455745.1 Alligator sinensis | reverse complement strand
TTCAGCAGGGGTCCAATGTTGCCCCTGCTTTTCCTCCGGCTCCCCACATATCTGAAAAAGGACTTTTTATTGTCCTTGATGCTCAAATTAAAGTTAAAATAGCTCAAGTTAAAATAGGTACTAATTATTTGGATCATCATTGCTGCTATCAGTGGGATCGGGCCTTTTAGCCGCTGAGTTTTGCTCATCTGGATACAGTATAAAGGCTTGGCCAGCATCAGTCCAGGCATTGCAGCAGTCCCTGGAGCACAGAGAGGAAGTCTCTGCTTAGGGTCAGGTATGTGGATCCCAAATGATCCCTCCCCTGTAAGACATACCCCGCAGTTACTGCTCATTAATAAGACTTCATGCATTGGGAGCAGGTCCCAGTGGCTTCAGCGCTAGCCGAGGCTCCCAACACCCCCACAAGCCATGCAGGAAAGGGATCTCGCTGGGGGTGTCTAGGGCTGGGCACCCAGCGACGGGAATGCAGACTGGCAGTGGGAACGTCTCACCGGGGGGAGGGAAACTAAACCTTCGCCCTGGCACTAATGCAGTTGGCTTGGACAGCGCTGGCTGCTGCGAACCCTGGAGAGGCATTCGGTCTGTCCGCGTCCACGTCCGCATCCACCCCCACGGGGGAGCAGAGACCGGTGCCAGGAGCCCAGGGTCCCGGTCCCCCCGCATGCATGCTCCAAGCTGCTCTCTATGGCCTGCTGTTACGGACAATGCAGGGCGCAGGGGCGGGAGAAGGAAGCAGTCTGAGCCAAGCCTTCCGGCAGCCGGAGCTCGGCGCACGGGAAGGGAGGGGGAGATCAGTCCCTGCCGCGCTGCCACGGACCCAGGACTGGGGCCTAGCTGGGGGGGACCGTGGAGCGGCGTCAGCCCCAGGGCACCCCAGCTGGTTTGGCAAAGTGGGGCCACAGGGTTGTTTGCAGCCAGTACCCGAGTGCAGCCTGGCCCCAGGGGCGTGAGCCAGACCTGGATCCAGAAACCAGCAGTGGAAAGTGGGGCACAGAGGGACCCACCAGGCCTCCTGACTCCTATATGCAGCTGCTCATCAGCCCTGCCCAGGCCAGAGGCTGGTGGGGCAGGGCCA
>NW_005843322.1:159851-164782 GCF_000455745.1 Alligator sinensis | reverse complement strand
CCGAGCGAAGGGGCAGGGGGTGGAAGCAGAGGATCCCAGAGGAATGGGGCTGGGAGGGACCCCCCAGAAGCAACCCCTGGCCCCAGGCAGGAGCAGCCCTGTGCAAACCAGCCCAGGCAAACCCAGCCTTTGAACTCTTCATAAAACTATCGTCAACTCTGACACAGCCCCAGGCTTCAGCCCCCCAAACCGTCCCCGGGAAAGCAGGAGGGACCAACGTCCTGCTGCCGCACAAGGGGCTCAGCGATGCTGGAGAGACCCCGGGTCAGGCTGTGCCCCTGCTGCAGAGGAAGGCAAAACCCCCCAGTCCGGGCCATCCCAAATGGCGACGAGGCAGTCGCTGGGGATTGATGACTGACCAGGTAGGAACCAGGGGTTGTGGCATGAACCGAGCGGGCAGGCAACTTCGCCAAGTCTTCTCTTGCTCCTTCACAGCTCGTGTCCCTCCCACTTGTCCCAGTGCCCTGCAGCCTGCTTATATTCGTCCTTTCGGGATTGGGCTCAGGTCCAGCCCTTCGTCTCTGCCTGTCTAGGTCTCAGGCCCTCCTGCAACCCCCCTCGCAGACAGGCATTTGGCAATCCAGGCTTAGGGTCTTTGAGGTCAGGAAGGTTTCCCCCATGGCATGAATGCTACTGGGAGCAAGAGAGGTTTACCCTCCTCTCGGGGCTGGGATGTTGGTCACAGCTATCTGGGCGTTTAGCCAGAGCTCCTGCTGAGCCTCAAACCCGCAGGGTCCTGGCTAGAGGGTCTTGCCCCTTCACTCAGGCTCAGACCAGTGCTGCACTGGGGGCAAGAAGGGATTTTTACCCTGTGGTCAGGCTGGCAGGGACTGAGAGGAGTTACCTACTCCTGCAATGTGGGGCACAGTCACAACATAAGAATTGCTATTCACCAGGTCAGACCATCGGTCCGTCTTGCCTGGCTGACCACCCTCCGAGTCAGGAGGTTCCTCCTCATCTCACAGAGAGCTAGAGACGCGGGGCTGGAAGGGACCGCTGGGGAGCACATCTGGTCCAAGCCCCTGCCTGAGCTCTTCCTTGTCTCCAGCCTCAGTTCCCCCTGCTGCAAATTGAGCCCATTGCTCCTCATCCTGTCTCCTGCCACCACGCAGAAAAGCCCATCTCCATCCTCTCTGTCATCACCCCTCAGGGATTTACAGACTATTATCAAACCCCTGCTCGGGCTTCTCTTCTCCTGTGTCGCACCGGGGCAGAGAGAGGAGGCTGAAGGGAGAGTGACCCCTGTTCCTCTCTCCCTTGCAGCCTCCAGCATCCTTGTTGCTCTTTTCTGGACCATTTCTAGTTCAGCTACATCATTTCTGAGGTGCAGGGACCAGTCTGTTGCTGCGGGCCAGGGCAGGGACAGTGCCCTCCTCTTCCCCCGCAGCAGGGTATGGGGGCTCCTGGTTCTGTGCCCTGCAGCCTGAACTGAAGGTCTGAAGGGGAGATTTGGGATGTTCCTCAGGCCGGCGGCTGCCGGTGAATGCAGAGGACTGGGTCTGATATCTCTGGCTGTCCCTGCCCATCCTACGTTCCCTGTGCTCCTCCTGCTATCCGGCCTCGGCGCCTCCTTGTGCAAACACACGCCAGGGAGACCCACGAGCTACTGCCCTGCTCAAAACCATTTCCAACAAAAAAGCACCCCGCTTCCAGGGGCAGCTGTGGGCGTGATCTGAACCCTGCAGATTGCAATGGAGCTGCGAGGACCTGGACTGATTTTTGTGCGTGTGAAATTTCATCTCTGGGGCTAGATCAGCTCTGAATCCTCTCAGTGGAGCAGAAGTCGATTGCTCCCATCTGTGCGGTGTTGCCACCCGCAAGTCTCCCCCTTCCAGACCCCTCAGCCCGGGGCTGCAGATACCCCCAGGTCCACAGCCATGTCCTACAGAGGCCTCAGAGTTCAGGTGCCCCCGAGTCTCGCCTGTCCCGAGCCAACAGGCAGGAGGAGCAAGCTCAAGGCAGAGCCCCAGAGGAACCCCCCATCGCCATCAGTCATGTGGCCACGATCCTGGCATGGGGGCCCTGCAGCCTGGCAGGGGTCAGCCTGTCGCCGTGCAAGGGGCAGACATCCACCCAGTCACTCGAGGCCAAGGAGAAGGGGGTCTCCCCTGCTAGGGCAGTCAAACCCCCTGAGGTCCAGACTGCAAGGGTGCGGACCGATTTTTGCATGCGTGTCATGTCGTCACCAGCCACATCTCAGCCTCTCCCTCTTCTCCCCCCTTTTTGGCACGTTTGTCCCTCAGGACTCAGTTTGTGGGGGCCCAGGACTGAGGCCTCCAGCCCGGGCGAGGTGTCCAGCTGCCCTCGGCAGGGCCAGGGCATGGAAAGTGCTCAGGCCATCACATCTGACAACTTACAGACAACTTTGTGGAGAGCGTCTCTAGACATGGCAGCTTTGCGCAGGGGTGCAGCCAGCAGCTGTGGCTCCCCAGGTCCGTTCCCAGGAAGCAAGGAGGGAAAACAGTGCCTGCTCCAGCTTCCTTCTGCTCTGAGGGGGGGTGGCTAACCCCAGACCCGCCCTGCCATGGCCGTGGGGGCATTTGGGATCCACGGTGGGTGATGCACGGTCATGGTTTGCAAGAACCAGGCGCAGGCAGGGGGGAAAGGTAGGGCCTGGGCAGCAGCTGGTGAGTGCTGCATGCAGTTTCTCTCTGGAAGTGGGAGGGCAGGATGGGGGGCCCTGGTGCTTGGGACCCGGGTGCTGTGGCCACAGCAGGTTTTGTGTCTAGCAGAGAAGCAGGCTTTGCTTCATAGCTTCCCAGGGGCTGTTCCTATCTCACCCCATAGCTAAGCACCCCCCTCCCACGCTCCCAGCATCTGTCCCCAGTGCCCATCATAGCCCCCATTTCCCTGGACAACTCTGCAAAGGATTCTGGGATGTGGGTTGGGGTGACAAGAGGAGCCCAGGGAGGCTGAGATGCAGATGAGAATGATGCTCCAGACCCTGCCCTCTCCGCCTGCCCCCGGGCAGCTGTCACTGGGGGGAGACAGAGTCGCTCAGAAGCTGGTTTCTCTTCTTTTTATTACCAAGTGCAACCACGTTGGGGATGGCAGGAACCAGGAAGCACCTTGGCACCTGATCTCCTGCTGGGGGGCCACGCAGCCGGGGTCCTGGGGCCTTCAGCGCTTGGAGAAGTCCCCACCTAGAGAAAGGGGGGTGGGACATGAGGCTGGGAGCGGCCCAGAGGAGGGGGCTTCAGAGCCAGAGCTTCCTCCTGCAGTACCAGGGACCTGGCCATGCCCCATCCATGGGCCGCAGTCACCCCGGTCGGCAGCACAGTCTCAGCTGCAAGTGCTGTGTCTTTGCACAGCTCCAGCTGCCCTCGAGAGAGGCTGGCGATGCCCAGCCTGGGCTACCCAGCTGTCAGCCATGCTGCAGGGGGTAAAGGCCCTCCCTGATGTGCGACCCATTGCTGGCACAGCCACCCCGGGCTCAGGGGCACGTGCACTCTGCACCATGTCCAGGGCAGGAGGACAGGCCAGAGATTCCCTCATATGCGTGCACTCACCCTGGCAGCTGCTGCACTCGCAGCTGTGGATGACGGGCAGTACCACGGGCTCCACCTCCCCGTCCTCGCAGCGCAGGCTTAGGAGGCGGACGGGGCTCACGGGGTCCAGGCGGTAGCTGCAGCAGTCACACAGTGTCTGCAGGTATGGCTCCTGCCGGGGGGAGAAATGCAGAGTATTGTCATGGGAGAGGTCCAGGATAGGGCCCAAGGGTGTCAGTGGCTCAGCTGCTGCGATGCATGCAGTGGTGTAGAAGAGGCTCCTAGCTGCAGCCCTCGTGCTCCTCTTGGTGCCCGTAGCCCGGGCCGTCCCGCTGCGGCTTCTGGCACTGCCAGTGGGCACGTGTGCATGCGCCCCGGTGCAGGCTGTGCTCTGGCGAGGAGCCACGTGATGCCAGAAACACGCGTGTGTATGTGCCTTGTGGGTACCGAGACCAGTCAGGGCAGACAGGGACGTGCTGAGCCCCCGACCCCGCCCATATCCAGCAGGGATAGGAGCCAAAAGCCCATCAGGTGAGCGGACGGGAAGGCGGCACACAAGCTGCAGGTGAGAGAGCAGCCAACACAGGCACTACCCCTGCACGGCTGCACCACTCAGCTCAGGGGTCCCATCCCCGTGGCCCCCCTCCATGCCCTGCTCACCTCTGGGAGGACATTGGTGCGAGACAGGCAGCGCCCGCGGCAGTAGCTGACCTCCACTCCGCGCAGCGAGCACCGGCCCTTGGTGATGTTGCGCACCTCAGTGTAGCGCTGGCACGCGGCCGACGGCTCCTCTGCGGGGACAAGGGCAGCAGTGACCATCCCCATTTCTAATGCCCACAGACCCACCCTGTTGGGGTGGAGCAGGCGGTGGGGCTCCCTTGCTGGAGGGCTTCACGGGGCCTCTGTGTGTCCGGGGGCACTGAGGACAGCGTGCTGCCTCTGCATGGGGCTAACAGGCCCCGTCTCACCCCAGGTTCGCCGCATTAGTGCCACGCTGGGTGTGGGATTCGCAGGATGCTCCTGCAGTGCCCCCCAGTGACGCCCCCAACCTCGTTAGTCCCGGGCTGATGGCGGGTTCATACCGAGCGACTCCATCCTGCACACGGGGCAGCAGCTGCCTGGCTCCTGCACCTTCACCTCCCCCTGCGGAGAGAGAGAAAGTTGGCACCGGTGAGGTGGGCTCAGCTCAGGACTGGCCCCATGGGCTCCCTCGGCCCGGACACCCGGTGCCAGCGGAGCCTGGGCTGCAGGGGTGAGTCTGGCTGTGGCCCCTGCCCCGGGCTGCCATGTTCCCCACCCCGTAGCCTGTAGCTCCCTGCCAGCAACGCAGCCCTGGGGGCTCTGGGAGCTGGTGCCCAGGACCGTTGTCCTCGGCCTGATGGGGGACAGGGTGGCCGGCGGGCCCGTACCTCGAGGCAGGGGAGCGGGGGGGAGCCCGCCCTG